>NW_014578803.1:55468-55772 GCF_000485595.1 Priapulus caudatus
TTTCTACCACTTCTCTCTCTCTCTTCTCTCTCTCTCTCTCTCTCTCTCTCTCTCTCTCTCAATCGTGGACGTTGTCGGTGAACGGCAGAGACTTTGAAGTCGCAATGATCAGGCTCGGCAGACCTGTCACGTCAGGCTGATGAGCAAATTCCTGCTCGGCAGACCTGTCACGTCAGGCTGATGAGCAAATTCCTGCTCGATTTCGCCGTAAGCACACACCGAGTAACGAGGCAAGAGTGTGGCTGTGGGGGTTGTAGAAGGAGAGACGGGGGTTTAGGGGGAGAGACGGGGGTGTAGGGGGAGA
>NW_014578804.1:0-8247 GCF_000485595.1 Priapulus caudatus
GCCTCCCCCCTCCCCGCCTCCCTCCCCGCCTAACTGCCTCCCCGCCTTCCTCCCCGCCTCCCTCCTCGCCTCCCTCCCCGTCTCCTCCCCGTCAGGTGGAGATCGATATCTCAAATTGAGATTTACTCGATTCGCCGCTTCCTCTCTCGCAGCTGCGATCGTCTGCTGTCCATTGTGTGTGTGTGTGTGTGTGTGAGCAACCGGTCGTTCGTCTGCCTTCCCCCGCCGCCGCCGCCGCCGGCCCCGTATTGTAATCAGCACCGCGATATTTTGCCGCTTGCCGTCATCGTCATCGTCATCGTCATCGCCATCGTGGTTGTTGTCGTCATCATCATCGTCATCTCCAATGTCGTCATCATCGTCGTCATCGCCATCGTGGTTGTTGTCGTCATCGTCATCGTCGGTAACACGATGGAAATGTCGCTGCCTTCGTGGTGACGTAGGATGCTGCTGCTGTCGCATCGTCTGATGCTGCCGGGTGCGTGAGGATTTCTGCGGGGGAAGCTGCGTGCTCAGGGATGCGGCGAGGCGTGATGATCGACCACGATAGACACGCACGCACGCACGTTTGCCAACCCCCACGCGTTCTTCTCTCTCTCTCTTTTCTCTCTCTCTCTCTCTCTCTCTCTCTCTCTCTCTCATCTCTCTCTTCTTTCTCTCTCTCTTCTCTCTCTTCTCTTCTGTCTGTTACATTCTCCCTCTAACTATCTGTGTGTTATTCTCTTCTTGGTGTGTTTCTCTCTCTGGTCTTTGTCTGTCCCTCCTCTCTCTCTCAACTCCATGTCCGCCCCACCTTTCCACACACACTCACAGTCACACTCACAGTAGCTGGTTTCTAGGGTTTTCGATCCGGGTCTATTCCTGTGACATGAGAGGTGGCGGCCAAGT
Source organism: Priapulus caudatus (assembly GCF_000485595.1). Taxonomy (NCBI): domain Eukaryota; kingdom Metazoa; phylum Priapulida; class Priapulimorpha; order Priapulimorphida; family Priapulidae; genus Priapulus; species Priapulus caudatus. The sequence goes on from NW_014578804.1 coordinate 889, forward strand.
AACCAGATTCCAGTAGGGGCACGCCAGTAGGAAATAGAAACGTAGAGGCCAAAGGCACGGGCAGATTGCCGTATTTATAGTAAGCCTGCTTTAGCATTTTTGAAAGAGTTTTTTGATTCAAATATCAGGGTTTATTCTTATTTAAAAGCAGTAATAAATCACTGGACTTATAAAAGGCAAGATTAAACATTTTAGTTCCTCTCTGGCAACGTGCTATTAAGTTTCGGGTGGAAGGCGACAAAGGATGTCTCATATTATTATTTTCACAATATACATGTCGAACACTTAGAAATCATGGTGGTGCCAGAAGATTGAACCATGACAGGAGCTTAGAGAGCAGAGGCGCACGCATTAACTTTTTCCAAAGTTGGTAGATAGAAGGAAGCAGCTCATAGTAGATGTTAACCGGGTCGGATATAGTGTTTGTGTTGTGTGTGTGATGTTGCGTTAATGGTGGAGGGGACGCAGACGCGCGACTGGCGAATTGCTTCCGTCCTTAGCCAATCCTTCTCGAACATGCTCGCCTCGAGAGCTAGTATGACGTTATGTTGCTGACTGATTTGGATCGCGTCATTTTAGACGGCCGCGCTCGGGGTAGTGGCGTGCAGTTATATATACGCCGGGGTGGGGGCTTGAGCAAGTAGTCGCGCAGTTGTGGCAGTCACGATCGGCATGGGGTGGTTACTCTGTGGCACATGGATAAACTAGTCGAGGGTGCGACTAGTATTTCTCATATGGCCTAGTCACTGTGCCAGGTTTGATCTACGATCGAGAGCAGGCTGGGTGTGAGTCCGATGCAGCCAAATTTTGCGGGACCGGGGAGCGGATTAGACGTGCATAGAAGACGCGGACGCAGTATGAAGCAATTGAAGAGAAGAAGGACGACTGATAACTGCGGATGTGGCGAGACGCGATTTGGCAGACGTGGTATGTATGATGATAGGTACTGTATGCTAACTTGTATGTTATCGTATGTATGTATTTATGATTAGATGTATGGTTGGATGCCGGAAAATGGCGAGAGATCGGAGAGAGTGGCATGGATGGATGATGGATGGGATGGATGGATGGCGATGGCATGGAGTTGGATGGGAATGGCAATGGAGATGGATGGATGGATGGATTGGATGGCATGGATGGATGGAATGGATGATGGATGAATGGATGGATGATTTGATGGATGGCCAGGATGGCATGAGAGTGGATGGCTAGGCCCGTCTGCACGGAGTCCCTGACTGAGAGGCCTCCATGCTATTCTTCGCTTATCATCCCTCTCCCTCTTTTCTCTCCTCCCCCTCTGCTCCCCTTTTCCTCCTCTCTTCTTTTATCTCTCTTCCTCTCTCCCATCCCCCTGTTCCTCCTCCTTCTCTCTCTTTATCTCTCTCCTCTCTCCTCCCTCATTCTCTCTTCCTCTTCCGCCTCTCCTTTATCTTCACTCCTCTCTTCCTCTCGCTCCTCTTTATCTCCCATCCCTGCGCTCCCCTCTCTCTTCTCTCATCTCCTCTCTCTCGACGCGGCATAGCATTTCGCCAGGATGAGGCGATGTTTGTTGTGTGGTGTGGACTTGCTGCGTATTAGTGTGTGATCGCTGCAAGGCAGACGTGACGGACCGATAGGAGAGCATGTGTGTGCTGTCTGTGTGTCATGCGTGCTAGTGTGGTATGTTGGCTGCGGGATGGGGTTACTGTTAGCAACATGCACAGGCAGCGCACCGCACGCACCAGCTGGACTGACTGACGCGCATAGGCGCACGCGCGCAATGGCACACACACACACACACCCAACACAGCAACATCGCAGAACACACAACTGAAATCGGAGCTTAGACAATCGAACAACTCGGACAAACTCGAGCATGGAGGCAACACACACACAACTGGAACATGGACACACACTGGATGGATGGATTGGCACATGGAATCGGCACACAACATACGGACAACAAATCGACGACAGCACACACATAGCGGCTACGCACGTGCGGACATGTGCGCGAGTCAGCACACAGAATGGCACACACATTGACGACCACAAGAGACACATGGATCAATGGACACGGCCACGGCCAACTATGGATGGACATGATGGTATGGGATGCTACCACATGGCACACACACGCACAATCGAGTCGGGACCAACTATAGCGCACGCACTGCACGTGGCACACAAGTGCGAACGCACCGGCGCACACACAACTTGGCCCAAATGCACCACACGCAATCGGCCGACACCACACACAATTGCGACAACATGGATGAACACTAGCGAATCGGAATGCGATGGGACACACACCACACACAATAGGATGGACAATCGTGATTGGATGGCACACGAATGGCACATCAATAGCATGGCAACGTACCGATGGCTGATGCTGACATGCCGCAATGGAGATGACGGACTAGGATTACTGTGGTCCATGTGGGTGATGGGTGAATGGATGATGGTTTAGTGATATGGATGGATGGATGGATGGGATGGATCGGATTAGATGGATTGGAGGGACTGGATGAATGGTGGATGGACTGGGATGGATGGTGTCATGGTATGTGGTGGTTCATGGGATGTGTGTGGCGCTCGTTGTGTTGCGGATGGATGGATGGATGGTATCGGAATGATATGGTGTTGATGTCGCAGCCAGCGGGTGCCTGTTGCAGATGTCTGAAAGCTGGAGACTGATTGGAGAGTTTAGGATATGGTTAATGGAGTAAGTGAACCGAGTATACTGAACTAATGTGCGGTTATGATAGAGCTGGTGAGGCTATATACTGATATAATAATGAATGGTATATAATGTGATATGGTACATTGAATATTTGCGCATTAGATATATATGTGTAATTTTATTATACTATGCGGTGATGGGTTAGCATGCATAGGTATATACTGACATAATTAAATAGTATATATTGATAATATTGGTATATATAATGGTATAATGGTCTATATATATGGCCTATATGGCTTTAAGCATTACGTATATGTGTGTTTATTGGCCACGCAAGCCTTGCCGCGCTTCGCTTCCGCGCACGGCAATGCTGCAAGTCGTTATGGATAGTGTATGGCTGATTGGATGGTATTAGATGATTGTGGATGATGGCAGTATGATTGGTGTCTCGGATTCTGGTGACCACGACATCTTTCTCGCTATATATTTCTCTCTTTCTTGTGTGTGCGAGCGTCTGGAGTCTCGATCCTATCTCACTCTCATCTTTTCCTCTCTCTCTCTCTCTCGCTCTCGCCCTTCTCTTCTTTCTCTCTGCTCTCTTTCCTCTCTCTCTCTCTATCTCTCTCTCTCTCTCGTCTCTCTCTCTCTCTTGCGTCTATTCTCATTTGCCTCTCATCTCTCTGCTCTCTCTCTCCTCTCTCTGCTCTCTCTCGCCTCTCTCCTCTCTCTCTCTCCTCATCTCTCATTCTTCCTCCTCTCCTCCTCTCCTCTTTCGTCTCTCTCTCTTTCGTCTTTTCTATTTCTCTCTCTCTCTTCTCTCTCTCTCTCTCCTCTCTCCCTCTCTCTCGTGTGCTCTCCGCTCTCTCTATTCTCTCTCTCTCTCTCTCTCTCCTCTCTCTCTCTCTCCTCTCCCTCTGCTCGTGTGTCACAGCCGCTGCCTGCTACTCGTCTCTTCTGCCGCTCTCTAGTCTCGTCCTCTCTCTCTCTCTCTCTCTATCGCTCTCTCATCCTCTCTCTTTCTTTCTCTTCCTCTCTCTCTCTCTCGCTCCATCTCTCTCTCTCTCTCTCTTCTTCTCTCTCTGTCTCGGTCCCTATCTCTCCCGCTCTCTCCTCTGCTCTGCCTCTATCTTCATCTATTTCCTACTCTCTTATCTATATATATATATATATATATCTCTTCCCTCTCTCTCTCTCTATTCTTCTCCTGTCTCTGCTCTCTCTTTCTATTCTCTCTGTCGCCGAGGCGCCACTCTCTCTGCTCGGCTTGTCTACTTGTCTTTTCTTCTGACTCGCCGTCGTCTCTCCTCTCCTATCTTCTCTCTTTTTCTCTAATTTGCATCTCCTCTCGCATCTCTCTCTCCTCTCTCTCTTCTCTCGCCTCCTTTATATATATGAATGTCGCTCACGTAGCTGCAGTGTTGCTGTGCTGGGGTGAGATGTGGCCGGTTAGGGCACGCCCCTGTGGGACAAGTCAGTGAGCGGGAACGCAGTACCGGATGATTAATGACTATATTCATATGGTTGGATGATTCGATGATACGATATAGGATGGTGGGGATGATGATGATTGTAGATGATGGATGATTGATTGATTGATGATGATGAATGATGATGTGGATGGATGAGGATGGATGGTGAGGACCGCTGATGATTTGATGGTGCCGCGTTGTGGGCGATTGTGCGGGATGATTGACTTGACTGTTTTCGCTCGCTGTGCGAGTGTTGATGGTGCCGTGCTGCGTTGATTTGGCGGTAGTGCTTAGTGGGGACTGGTGGATTGGCGTGTGATGATTTGGTCGATTTTGTGATGATGTCGTTGATTCGTGTGTGCCGATGGATGAACGATGATGGTGAGGACGCTCTGTGGTTGCTATGGATGTGATCGTGTGCTGATGGTGTGCCGGCGTAGTGAGATGAATGATGATTGATATTGATCTGATTGCATGATGATGGATGATTGATGATGATGATGATGTGATCGTGGGATGGCGATGTTTGATGTAGACCATGCGACATGAGTTGAAGATTATATGTTGCGTGTCGTCAGGTGGCTTGGGTAGCTTATAGCATGCTTCCGGGTTGTGCGTGGTCGCGGTGGTCAATATCGAGTCCTATGTGGTGTGGTCTCGTTGAGCGTCTGTCGGTTGTGCTGTGTGTGTGTTAGCGTTGTTTTGTGGCATTGTAGTCAGATACTAGAGAGACGTGCATGTCAACTCGCTGGGTTACTTAGATATGTATTAAGTAGACTAACTAGATTATCGTAACCGCCACACATACATGCCGCGCACTAGCACACACACCACTACGGACGACAACAGATACAGACACACATACACACACTCACACACACACACACACGCACGCACCGCACGCCACGGCACGCACTGCGCGGTGCGGACGCACCACATCGCCAACGGTATACCAATATTCGCAATAATACCACGCTACAATTCCGCACGGGTCCGCTCGACTGCGTCGAGCGCGGCATCCGTAGGCCGATCAACTCGATTTACAATACCGCGGGCTGACGATGTCCCGGGCGGAGGAGGGGGAGGGGCTAGGAGAAACAGGGGCGGGGAGGATCGGGCAGGGGCAGGGGAGGGCGGAGGAGCGAGGATAGCGGGAGGGAAGGTGTAGGATAGTAGTGGTGGGACTGGCTTGAGTGGTAGATGGTTGGTAGTAGGGGTGGGCGATAGGGAGAGGAAGGACGAGAGTGATGGAGGGCGTGGCAAGGGGAGGAGTCAAGCGGCAGAAGGGGGGAGGGAAGGAGGAAGAGAAGGGCTGTGTTGCCGTTGCGTCGAGAGGTGCGGGTCGCCCGCGTTGTGCGCGTGTATGCGCGAGTGGTGATAGAGTGAGGTGAAGGGTCGAGCTGGGAAATGGATTGGTGAGAGGGTTAATCAATCCAGCCGTGCTACTTTATGGTGATCGACTGTACGTCTGCTGGGAGAAAATGGGTGGTCGCGTCAGTGGTCGAGATCTGTTGTGAGCTTTCTAACTGGACTGTTGATTGCCTCGCTATGTCAGATCGATGTACTGGTATGATGTGGTGTTTGCGTGGCCCCAGCCGCCAGTATCGGATGGTTGTGCCATCTGGTGCGATTTAGTGTGGTGGCGCTGGGCGGCGTGCGGGGTTTCGTGCTTAGTGTTATGTTGTTCAGGGTTAGGGGTCTAGTGAGGGTCTAGGGTTGGGCGGGTTAGGGTTAGGGTTAGCGGTTCGGCGGAGGTTCGTTTTGTTGTTTCTATGGTATAGGTTTGCGTTGTTGTGTGGCTGTCCGTGGTTTAGTGGTGTGTGGTGTTGTGTTGTTGTGTTTTGTGTGTGGTGCTGTTCTGCGGCGGTTAGGGGTTAAGGTTAGGTTTGCGTGCTGTTGAGTGTTAGTGTTAATGGCGTTGAGGTTTAGCCGTTTACGGCCTACGGGTTAGGCTGTATAGGTGTAGGATTAGGTTAGAGCTAACTGGTTCTACGGGTCAGGTTTATCGTTATCAAAGAGTTGGAGTTCGTATAAGGGTGGGTTGGAAAGTGGTGGGAAATTGTAGGGTTTCGGTTAGTGGCTAGAGGCTTAAAGGTCAATAATTTACAGCATTTCAGGGTTAGCGTTTAGGGTTATGGTTTAGATTAGGATTATGATTANGTGCGTGCGTGCGTGCGTGCGTGCGTGCGTGCGTGTGTGCGTGTGCAGATCTAGGCGACGTCCGCACTATGATTTATCACAGACCAGAGTACTGAGCCGTATGCTGAGCAAATTCCTAGGGGGGGGGGGTAGTGACGGATCCAGGATTTAAAGCAGTGGGTGAGAAAAGGGTGAGGAGTCTGGGGGCCCTTCCACAGAAAATTTTGAAAATGTAGATTGCAGGAGATGGTATTTGAGGCACTTTTGAGTACATGTACAGCCTTCATTCTGACTACGACAATTCTCTTTAAGTAGAACAATTTATTTTTTTAATTTTGCTCCAAAATCTAGGTGGGCAGCTGCCTCCTTGCAACCCGCAGGCTACGGCCCTGCAGACGCACACACACGCACGCACGCACACACGCACGCACGCACGCACGCACGCACGCGCGTATATATCGGAACGGTAGATTTACAGTCAGACCTGTGTTAGTGGCCACCTGTCTGGAACAAACACCTGTCTGTAGAGGACACTACCTTAGAGTGACCGTTATAAACGAGTTCGACCGTGCACGTGTCGTGAAGGAGTAGTGTGTGATTCTGTTGTCTGCCTACGTCGCGGCTGCGGCTCTAACGTTGGCGATAGCCACTGACGTTGGTGATAGCCGGTGACGTTGGCGATAACCGATAGGGTTGGTGAAGAATAGTGTTATTTGCAGGTAGAAAGGGAAAGACGAAAGTGCGCCGCATGTGAATGTGAACACAAGTGAACATCTATGCGTAATGAACGCATGCAAACGTAAAGAGCATACGTGAACATACTGGTGTGTATCTGAACGTAAACGAACGTAATGAACGCATGTGAACATAAAGAACATACGTGAACATTATGTTGTGCATCTGAACATTATAGCAACCGCACGTGAACGTAATGAACATTAACGAACGTACTGAACGCGCGTGAACATAAAGAACATATGTGAATGGAGTTCATCTGAACATAACAAACGCACGTGAACGTAATGAACATGAACGAACGTAATGAGCGCGCGTGAACATAAAGAACATATGTGAATGGAGTTC
>NW_014578804.1:9231-11123 GCF_000485595.1 Priapulus caudatus
CGCGAAACGCTGGAAAACAAAATTTCCAGTTTTGCTCGGGTGTGTGCGCACTGCGTTGTGCTTAAGGGGAAATATGAGGTACGTACCTTGTACAAAATGCTTCAGGGCAGATTCAGTCGTTCTGACTATATGTCAGCGAAACCTTTATATATATATATATATATCAGGGGTTAATAATAACAAATTGTGACAAATAAATGATAATTTGTAATTATTAACCCCTGGTATGTATATATATATATTTACAATTTAAATCAAGAGCAGATAAGCTGTTTAACATATCATTTCCATGCTCTTGCTGGTATATTTCGTTATCATTACTCATGATATTATCGTGCGGTGGTAATTAGTGGTGATTACCGGTGGAGTCATCCATCGGTCACGCCGATTTTTTTCGCCGAAGCGTTTCATTTGAAATGGGTATTCATTCTTAGATACGTAGGGTTTGTTCTCGTTGTATTTGAAATTTGAAATTCGTTGATTTTACTTAGTTTTCGTTGTCTTTGTATTTGAATTCGTTGAATTTGACGTACGTTTCCGTTCTAGTTTCATTTTAACGTTTGGATTCATTTCGTCTTACGTGTGTTTCCGTTTCTGTTTTTGTTTGAATTTAAAGTTTTCGTCCTCTTTATATTTGAATTTTTATATTACGTTAATTTAACATAAGTTTTCGTTCTTGGTTCGTTTTGAATTATTAAAATACACTTTATTTCACGTAGTTTTCGTCCTCGTCCCCCCAGCGGTGAGCGTCGCAACAGACGTTCTCTTGTCGAGGCCTCGCAGCCGATAGTTGTGCTAATGTGACGTCACGTCTCTTGTTTCTTGCAGCTCCTTAAAGATGAACTGGCCGACGTCACGCGCGAGATGGAGGCGGCCGACGTGTCCGAGTGAGTATGCATGCAGCGCCATCTAGCGGGGTGCAGAAGCATTAGTGTCAGCAGGTGGCATTGTTGCGTGTCGAGAGAGAGAGAGAGAGAGATAGATGGAGAGAGAGAACTACGGAGAGAGAGATAGAGGCGGGGAATGAGAGAGAGTGTGTGTGTGAGAGAGAAAGAGAGAGAGAGAGAGAGAGAGAGAGAGTGTGTGTGTGTGTGTGTGTGTGTGTTGTGTGTGTGTGTGTGTGTGTATTTGTGTGTGCGTATGTGTGTATGATATGTATGTGGTGTGTGTGTGTGTGTCTCTGTGTGTGTGTGTGTGTGCTGTGTGTGTCGTGTGTGTGTGTGTGTCTGTGTGTGTGTGGTGTGGTGTCTGTTGTGTCTGTGTGTCTGTGTTCCTGTGGTGTTGTGTGTGTGTGTGTGCGTGCGTGCGTGCGTGCGTGCGTGCGTGCGTGCGTGCGTGCGGTGTGTGAAAGAGGAGAGAGAAGAGAGAGTGTGTATGTTGTGTGTGTTTGTGTGTGTGTGCGTGCGTGCGTGCATGTGTGCGTACGTGCGTGTGTGTGAAAGAGAGAGAGCGAGAGAGAGTGTGTGTGTGTGTGGTGTGTGTGTGTGTGTGCGTACGTGTGTGTGTGTGTGTGTGTGGTGGAAAGAAGAGAGAGGAAGGAAGAGAGAGAGAGAGAGAGAGAGAGAGAGAGAGAGAACGCGAATTGATGGGAGGGAAAGCATGTTCGCTGGATAATAATAATATGAATTGTAAATGTGTAAATGCGTTACGCGATTATTCATTCTAGAAGCAACAATGCGTGAGAGCAATTTCTCTATTTCGTCCTGCATATATATTGTACATATTCTAGTATTTCTACATGCAGACGATGCGATGGCATTGCCACGAGATTTTACCAAAACTCACAACTCAAATTATGCAGCGGGGAGGGTGGGTGGGTGATGGTATATGGAAGATGGTAATTTTCTTATTGGGTTGATGATAATATAGATAGCGTAATTTAGCTTTATCTC
>NW_014578804.1:12844-21535 GCF_000485595.1 Priapulus caudatus
TACTACTACTCTTCCTCCCGCTGCTGCTGCCGCTAAGGCTTCACAGAAGGGTCAGGGTTTTGCGGAAGCACGGTCGCGTGGTCTGTCTGTCTAATCAAGATAAAGTTGGTTTAGCTCAGCAACTCGGCGCTATGCATACACGCGTATCAGCGATAGTATCCAGTCCGTGTACCAGGCGTAGCCGTGCTGGCCGCGGCGGCGCGCGTGCGTGGTGCATCATCGTCTTCTTCCGTCTTGAAGAAGACAGATGATCTTCATCATTCCAAGTTAATTGGCACGCATTGCGTTACGCGTTCGACGATGGCTGTCGTGCGTACATACGTTTCGTATTGCGGTCGTGAATGGTCCATTTTAACAGGTCATGTATATCGCATCACAGGGCGTTCCGTGGTGGCAGCCTGTGTCGTGTCTATCCGTAGCCTTCTATATACTCGTGCCCTGTGTCGTATTGCACGTTTCATGCTCACGCCACCATGTCATATCGTGTGCTCCATGCTCGCTCCATGCTGTATCCTCGCAGGGCATATTGTGTGTTCCATGCCCTCACCCTGTGTTGTATCATGCGTTCCATGCTCACGCTACCGTGTCGTACACTACAGGGCATTGAGTACCTCATTGAACACGGGCTGCTGCAGAACTTCAAGTTCCATGTCATGTTGCGCGTTCCGTGCTCTCGTCCCGTGTTGTATCGCGCGTTCCATGCTCTCACCCTGTGTCGTATCGTGTGTTCCGTGCTCTCACCCTGTGTTGTATCGCGCATTCCATGCTCCCGCCCCGTGTTGTATCGCGCGTTCCATGCTCCCGCCCCGTGTTGTATCGCGCGTTCCATGCTCTCACCCTGTGTCGTATCGTGTGTTCCGTGCTCTCACCCTGTGTCGTATCGCGCGTTCCGTGCTCTCACCCTGTGCTCACGCTACCGTGTCGTACACTACAGGGCATTGAGTACCTCATTGAACACGGGCTGCTGCAGAACTGCAAGGAGGACGTCGCACAGTTCCTCTTCAAGGGAGAGGGCCTCAACAAGACGGCCATCGGAGAATACCTGGGAGAGAGGTAAGGCAGCGATTGGTTATTGATTACCTATTGAATACCTCGGAGGTAAGGCAGCGACAACACAGCTGTTGTGTTGCAATTGGTCATTGATTACCTATTGATCAAGCATTGATCTGTTATTGATCAATTTTTTATCATTGACTAGTTATTGATTAGTTATTGATCAGTCATTAGTTAGTTGTTGATTAGTTTTTGATCTGTCATTAATCGGTCATTGATTAGTTATTGATCAGTTATTGATTATCGATCGCCTCGTCACCCGCAGGCACGAGTTCAACCTGCAGGTGCTGCATGACTTCGTGGAGCTGCATGAGTTTGCGGACATGATCCTCGTGCAGGCTCTGCGACAGTTCCTCTGGAGCTTCCGTCTGCCTGGAGAGGCGCAGAAGATAGATCGCATGATGGAAGCGTTCGCACAGCGCTACTGCCAGTGCAACCCCGGCGTGTTCACCTCCACAGGTATGTAGGTGTCGTACAGGTGTGTTTACCTGTATAGGTAAGCTGTGATACGAAAGTGTACTGATGTGCGAGATGTGTGTTTAATATACACGTGCACCCTGACCCTCGCGGCTGCTCCTGTGTCTCTGACACGTGTACTCACCGTCGCGGATGCTCTTGTGTTTCCGACGTTCGCTCACCGTCGCGGATGCTCTCTTGTTTCCAACGCTCGCTCACCCTCGCGGCTGCTCTTGTGTCTCTGACACGTGTACTCACCGTCGCGGATGCTCTTGTGTTTCCGATGTTTGCTCACCATCGCAGATGCTCATGTGTTTCCGACATGCTCACCGTCGCAGATGCTCTTGTGCTTTCGACGCGCAATCACCGTCACGGATGCTCTCGTGTTTCCGACATGCTCACCGTCGCGGCTGCTCTTGTGTCTCTGACACGTGTACTCACCGTCGCGGATGCTCTTGTATTTCCGACGTTCGCTCACCGTCGCAGATGCTCGTGTGTTTCCGACATGCTCACCGTCGCAGATGCTCTTGTGTTTTCGACGCGCGCTCACCGTCACGGATGCTCTCGTGTTTCCGACATGCTCACCGTCGCGGCTGCTCTTGTGTCTCTGACATGTGTACTCACCGTCGCGGATGCTCTTGTGTTTCCAACGTTTGCTCACCGTCGCAGATGCTCGTGTGTTTCCGACATGCTCACCGTCGCAGAAGCTCTTGTGTTTTCGACGCGCGCTCACCGTCACGGATGCTCTCGTGTTTCCGACGCTCGCTCACCATCGCGGATGCTCTTCTGTTGTTTCAGACACGTGCTACGTGCTGAGTTTCGCCGTCATCATGCTGAACACGAGTCTTCACAACCCGGCCGTGAAGGACAAGCCGAGCGTCGAGCGATTCATAACCATGAACCGCGGCATCAACGATGGCGGCGACCTGCCAGCAGAGTTACTCACCGTACGTACCGAGGGGGAGGAGGAGGAGGGAGGAGGAGGAGGGGGGAGGGAGAGGAAGAGGAGGGTGGAGGGAGGAGGGTGGAGAGATTCATAACCATGAACCGCGGCATCAACGACGGCGGCGACCTGCCAGCAGAGTTACTCACCGTACGTACCGAGGGGGAGGAGGAGGAGGGAGGGAGAGGGGGAGGAGGAGGGAGAGGAGGAGGAGGAGGGAGGGAGAGGGGGAGGAGAGGGAGGAGGAGGAGGGTGGTGACCTGCCAGCAAAGTTACTCACTGTACGTACGGAGGGGGAGGAGGAGCACACACACGCACGCACGCACGCACGCACACACACACACACTACACACACACTTTTCATTTCAAAATGTCGATTAATGAAATCTTTTTGCGATTTTTTCAGAGCTTGTATGAGAGCATCAAGAAGGAGCCGTTTAAGATTCCCGAGGACGATGGCAACGATCTCATGCACACCTTCTTCAACCCCGACAGAGAGGGTTGGCTGTGGAAGCAAGGTGAGGGCTGTGTGTCTATACTGCAGGAGAGGGAGGGAGGGAGTGGGAGGGGAGAGGGGAGAGGAGAGGGGGCTGGCTGTGGAAACAAGGGGAGGGAGGGGAGAGGCGAGGGGAGAGGAGAGGGGAGAGGAGAGGGTGGGTTGGCTGTGGAATCAAGGACCACTCGACTGTGCTGCAGAAGAGGGTGGGAGGGATCCCAGGGATGGTGAGGGAAGGAGGGCGAGAAGAGAGAGGACTAGTTGTAAAAGCAAGGTTAGGGTCATGGGTCTGTGCTGCAGGGGAGGGTGGGAGGGAGCTAGAGGGATGGGGGAGGGTCATGCATGTATCTATGTTGCAGAGAAGTGTAAGAGAAAGGAGAAGGGTCAGTCGGGATGTATGCTGCAAGGGATGATGAGGGAGAGGGAGAAGGGGAAGGGAGAGCAGAACTGTAGAAGCAAATGGAGCATCTTAGTGGTTAGAACGTTCGGAGCGGGAGGGATGGATGGAGGGTGGTCCGCCCGCACACGTACCGCGCCCGCATGCTGCTTTCCTAGATTGCTTCTCCAGCGGGAATCGATCGTCTGCTCAACTCCAGCAACCTAGTAGCTGCTGCCATCTAGCGTGAAGAAAAGCTAACATCTCTTTCTCTCAGCAAGAATCCTACCGTATTATATCGCTGGTTGGGTTGATACTGGTAGTGCACCGCGTCTCTCTCTTTCTCTCTCTTTGCGCACTCTCTTTTGTCGCTCGAAGTTTCTCTAACACTTTCGCCGAAACTAACACTGTTACAGGCCATGGGTGGCCATTGAATGTCTCTCTCTCTCTCTCACACACACACACGCACACAGTCTCTCACTATCTCCGGTGCAGTGAGAGAAAAATTGGGTATTTTGGTCTGTCGCGCGCTGCTATCTCACGACAACACACTTGTAACATGCCGCACGCGCATGCGCACTACACTACACTGTTATATGACACGAGGTCTAATGTTTCTACACGCTAATTCGTCAACTTTGTCTCGCGCGTGCGCATTACACTACACTGTACTGTACTGTACTGTACTGTAATGTACTGTACTGTAATGTACTGTAGTGTACTGTACTGTACTGTACTGCACTGTACCGTATGACGGACAACTCGCGTCTTCTTAACTCGTGTGTCACTCTTTGTTCTTGTTTTTTCTTCATCTTTTTCATCTCTTTCTGCACCTATCTACCGTTCGCCCCGGGCGACGCAGGCGGTAAGTGAAGGCGCGCGTGCCGCGGGAATGCCTACTCGCCGCACCTGTAGCTAGGCCCCAAGTACAGTAGCATGGTTACAATAGCCTGCTGGGCTTTTCAGCTTTTCTTTCATTCGGGCGCTTTGCACGTGCGTGTGTGTGTGTGTGTGTGTGTGTGTTTGTTTGTATACTAACGGTTACGCGTTTACTAACATGCGTGCTTGGTGGTGACATCGCTGATTTGACGTTTTTCCTGCGCCTAATGTAACGCCAGCCAGCAGCCAGCACGCAGCCAACAGTTAGCAGCAGCAGCAACAGTAGCCCAGCAGGCAGCAGCCGAGCAGCGACAGTAGCAGCAGCCAGCAACGCTAGCCAGCAGCAGCCAGCAGTAGCTGCAGCGCAGCCAGCACGCCAGTGTAGCAGCAGGAGCAGTAGTAGCAGCAGCAGCAGCAGCGACAGTAGCAGCAGCAGTGACAGTAGCAGCAGCAGCAGCAGCGACAGTAGCAGCAGCAGTGACAGTAGCAGCAGCAGCAGCGACAGTAGCAGCAGCAGCAGCAGTAGTAGCAGCAGCAGCAGTAGCAGCAGGAGCAGTAGTAGCATTAGTAGCAGCAGGAACAGTAGTAGCAGCAGCAGCAGCAGCAGTAGTAGCAACCACCCACCCATCTGCCCACCCTCCCAATCAATCGAAATCATGACTACCGAAATCGTTGACTAGTTTTTGGAGAATCGATTCGGTATTTTGCACATGTACGACTGACTTTAATGTGTCACAGAAAAGTGACTGAGAGAAAAATAAAAACGATACGTCACAAGAGAAAATTTTGCTATTTTTCACTTACCCCCCCCCCCCAACTCTGCAGTGCTGCGCATGCGTCATGGCGAACAGGAGATATTATAGGTGGCGGGCCAAAGGGAACATGCACCTAGCTAGTCGGCTGGTGATTGGTGCAGTAGCGTCACGTGTGCAGCCTGCCTGTTCCCTCTTATTTCTACCAAGTAATATCTGGACTCCTTCCCCTCTCCCTTCCTTTCTCCCTTTCTTCCTCTTCTCTCTCCCATCCTCTCTTCCTGGCCTCTCCCCTCCATTCTCCCCTGCACTGTCCTTTTCTCTCTCCCTCTCCGTCTCCTCTTCCCTCCCCTTTTCTCTTTCTCCCTGCTTCTATCCTCCCTTCTCCCTCCACCTCCCTCCTCCTACCTCAGACACCACCTCGTTTGCCGAGCTCTGTGTTAATAAGTGGTATCTCCGGTAGATGGCGTACCTGCCTGCTTTTAGTTAGAGTCCCTTTATAGAGAGAGGTCCTCTATATAAAGGGACTCTACTTTTAGTCAATCCGCGATAATTCGTGTATTCCTTCAACAATTATTTGTTCGTTAGTATTACGAATGTTCGTTGTTTATTTATTTGTACGATCGTACAATCCGTCGGCTTAATCTGTGCCTCCATCGCTTGCATTCGTTGTCGTAGAAGGTTGTTGTTGTGATTCAATAAGTAGGCAGGATTTATTTGTATAACGCTTCCGTCACGCGTACGTTTTATATTTGCTTAATTACGTGCTACTTAATGTAGCAAAGTAATTAATGTAGCGATACCGTCGTTCGTAACGGTTTTTTATAACGTTGATAACATTTTGTTGTTACGTTTTGCTTCGGACGAATGAGTTTGTGCTTGAATGTATGAATATGAAATATATATATATATATATCAGGAGTAGATAATAGGGAATTATCTACTCCATATCCCTATTATCTACTTCTGCATATATATTCATGCTATCTTCATGTATGTTCATTCATCTACGGAAACCTTTAATGTGCAGCAAGTAATGATATCAATAGGTGTGAGTAACGGAAAATATAAGAGCCGATATATCATTTGTCGCCTGCTTAACAGTGCAGTTGTTGCTCGTTAGCGCAGATTTTTAACGTCAGCCACATTACTTGCCATTCCTGTATAAGTCTTAACTATATTATTATATTATACTAATATAATATATATAATATTAAAACATATATATGATATATTGTCATGTATATTTACACGTAACCCCCAATGAGGTCTTTGACGCCCCCCCCCCTGAACCCTGCGACAAGCGCCGTCTTCCCTCTGCTTTGACTCTTCCTCTCTCTCTCTCTCTCTCTCCCCTTTACTCTCTCTCTCTCTCTCTCTCGCTCTCTCCTCCCCCTCTCTCTCTCTCTCCTCTCTCTCTCTCTCTCCTCCCTCCCCAGCTGTGAACCATCTCTGTGATTAACGTTGTGTGTTTGCACGGTAGTCGCTACAAAAGCTGAAGCGTCGCTCTCTCCCTCTCCCCTCCCTCCCTCTCTCGCCACACCTCTCTCTCCTCCCCTCCCTCCCCTCCCTCCCTCTCTCTCCTCTCTCTTCGCCTCCCCCCCCCCTCCCCCTGCCCCTGCCCTTCTCTCTCTCTCTGTGAACACGTCTGTTAAGTGCATGGCCTGTGTTATTACAGAGCGGTCGCTACAAGCAGCTGGAAGCGCCGCTGGTTCATCCTCAACGACAACTGTCTCTACTACTCTCGGAGCTTCACAACGCGTGAGTAGCAACGTTAGCCAACCGCCCCTCTCCCCGCGCCATCCATCGTCACCATTCACCATAAAATGTCAATCGTCGTCATCGTTGTCATCATAATTCATCATAAATGTCATCGGTCGTCATCGTTGTTGTTCATTAATCATTGTCGTCATAATGCATCATCATCGTCATCGTGTCATAATCATCGTACGTCCGTCGTCATAATCATAATATATATTAATATGGCAGGCACAAGAAGCTGCGCCAGGCATCACTTACTGCTTAGAGGCGGCGTCAGCGCTGCACGTCTTGTGTTATTTCCACGTTGGTGTGTTTATCAGCGACAAGGAGCCGCCGGCGGCATCATCCGCTAGGAGAGCGTCAGCCGTGAGAGAGGTGCAGGACGCCCCCAACAAGCACGCACTGCTTCGAGATCTTCTCCTGCGACAACGACGTCATCAAGCCTGCCAAGACCGCACTCGAGGCAAGGTCGTCGAAGCGTCGTGCCTGCCCTTGCCTTGTGACGCCAATCTTTGTTTAGTTTTTTCTTGTATTTTTATTTTAAAATCTTACAGAATTGTGATTAGCGAAGAAAGGGCGGATGGGCGAGTGCGGCGAGATGAAAGAGATTAGCATTTAGCGGGTTGTAGAAACATGGGAGACGAGTCGAAAAGAGCGCAGCCAAGATAGAACGTTGTCAGGCAGAAGATTTGGCATTTCCAGCCCCTGGAGCCCGGATTCATCAAGTTGCGTAAAGTGCAGTTGCGTACAGCGGATGTTCTACGAAGTACGTACGCAGAAGCTCGGTAGGTGCGAGTTCGGATCGACGCAGCGTAGCACCTGCCGTACACAAATGTTGATAATTCCAGGTAATCCACTACGCCATCTGTGCGCTGCTGGCGTGTTGAAGCGGCCCGTGCCTAGGCCATAAACCAATCCACACTGGGCCGACATAGCGCGAGGTGAAGGAAAGCGCAAACTGACGCCTGCTCGGTTGTATGTTAAAACGCGAGTATGGCTGCGCTCTAGCGTCGTTCTACATGAGCTGGGGACATGTGATAGTGTTCCAGCATTTTCGTTTAGATGATTGCATTCAACACTCATGAAAGCCAGCCCGACACGTACACGTGCGTGCGCGCCGTGTGTACGCTAACCGTGAGCGTGCCGTGCGTGTGTACGTAACCGTGCGTGCGTGTGTGCGTGTGCCAGGTACACGTGCCGTGCGCTGCCTGCGTGCATGGTGCACGTGTGGCGTGCGTGGTGTGTGCACGCTACACAGTGCGTGTGTGCACGTACACGTGCGCTGTGCTGCACGTACACCGCTCCGTTGTGCGTGTTGCACGTACAACGTGCGCTGCGTAGGCGGGGGGGCGCGCGGTTTTCTTTTTTTTTTCTTTCTAGTACGTACACGTGTGCTGCGCTGCGGGGCGTGCGTGTGTGCGGTGCGTGTCAACGTACAGCGTGGCGTGCCGTGCGTGTAGTACGTACACGCGCGGCGTGCCGTGCGGTGCGTGTTGCACGTACACCGGTGGACCGTGGTGTGACGCTACACGTGCGTGCGTGCGCTACGTGCGACGGTACACGGTGCATGCGTGCATGCTGCCACGCTGTGGTGCGTGTGCTGTGCACGTAACACGTCGCGTACCGTGCGGCGTCGTGCGTTCTGTACATACACCGGCGCGGTGTTGCGCTGCGTGTGCGACGCTACACGTGCGAGCGGTGCGTGCCAGGTGCACGTGCGTGCGTGTGTTGTGCACGTACACGTACAGTGCGTGTGCACGTACACGTGGCACTGGCGTGCGTGTGACCGTGACAGCGTGCGTGCGTGCGGTGGGACGTTACAGCGCCGCGCTGCGGCTCGTGTGCACGTACACTGTCGCGCGTGCGTGTGCCCGCTACACGCGCTACTGACGAAATCGCTTATAACGAAAACAATCCCAAGCCCTATGACAAAGGAAGCGTCAAACGCGCCGCCTGTCTGTGGTAGTATCTAATT
>NW_014578804.1:21545-30523 GCF_000485595.1 Priapulus caudatus
GTCACCATCATCATAAATGTCATCGTCGTCATCGTCATCGTCACCATCATCATAAATGTCATCGTCGTCATCGTTGTCGTCATAATCATCATAAATGTCATCGTCGTCATCGTTGTTGTCATAATCATCGTTGTCGTCATAATCATCATCATCGTCATCGTCGTCATAATCATCATCATCGTCATCGTTGTCGTCATAATCATCATCATCATCATCGTCGTCATAATCATCATCATCGTCATCGTTGTCGTCATAATCATCATCATAATCATCGGCGTCATAATCATCATCATCGTCATTGTCGTCATCATCATAATCACCGTCGTCATCGTCATAATCATAATATATTATATTGCAGGACAAGGAGCCGCGAGGCATCATTCCGCTAGAGGGCGTCAGCGTGCACGTTCTTGTGTTTATCAGGACAAGGAGCCGTGGGGCATCATTCCGCTAGAGAGCGTCAGCGTGCACGTTCTTGTGTTTATTTCACGTTCTTGTGTTTATCAGGACAAGGAGCCGCGGGGCATCATTCCGCTAGAGAGCGTCAGCGTGAGAGAGGTGCAGGACCGCAACAAGACGCACTGCTTCGAGATCTTCTCTGTCGACAACGACGTCATCAAGGCCTGCAAGACCGACTCCGAGGGCAAGGTCGTCGAAGGTCGGTGCTGCTTGCTTGTCGGACGGCATCTTTGTTTTCGTTTTTTCTTGTTTTTTATTTTAAAAATCTTACAGAAATTGTGATTAGGAAGAAAGGGGGATGGGCAGTGGCGAAAGAAAGAATTACATTAGGGTTTAAAACATGGAACGAGGTCGAAAGAGCTGCCAAAGATAGAACGTCTTGGAGAAATTTGATTTCCAGCCCTGTTCTCCATGAGGAGAGAAGGAACTAAGCGAAGAAGATAGGAGGATATCATTATACTGGCAAACAAAACAGGAAGATCGGAAAAAAAATCAAAAAAATCAAAATAAAATGACAAAAAAAAGGTCGTCGCATCTCCCCGTTCGACGCCGCGAGCATCCCTCGGGCTGTTTTTTTATTTTTCTTTGTTTTTTTTTCTTTTTTCGATTTTTCGATTTTGTTCCCTGTTGTGCCATTATACTGATAATATTCTCATCCCCCTTTGTCTTACTAATCACAATTTCTGCAAGGTTTTTATTGAGCCCCGTGCCTTATTGAAAACCTGTTAATTAGTGATTAAAAGTCTGATAGGCTGATGATGTCATTAGATGATCCGTTCTTCGTGGGAGCAGAGGGAGAAATATCACAAAACACTTTTATATTTAGAACAAACAACTATTTTTATATTTTTATTCTTTATTCATATTATTAAATAATAAATAAATAATAAAAAATATAAAAATAATAAAGAATAAATAAATATATATATATATATATATATATAGTTATTTATTTGTATATCTTTATGTATGATGTGACATGTAATGCGTGTTTTCATGCTGTGTTGCAGGCAAGCTACCGACGGTTTTTTTAATCGCGGCAATGTCTGCAAGCCCACGGCTGAGGAGAAGGACGAGTGGATCAAGTGTATCAGGTGAGGCTTCCTCAAGGGATGAAGCCGTCACCATGGCGACGCCCTGGTGTGTGTGTGTGCGTGCCGTGCGTGCGTGCGTGCGTGTGTGTGTCTGCAGATGTTTGTGTATGTGTGGCGTGTATGTATGCGCGATGTGCAGCGTGTGTGCGTGCATTGCGTGCGTGCGTGCGTGCGTTGTCTGGTCGAGCGTGCAGCGCTAGGCTGTGTTGTCTGGCCCTTACGCAACCCTTACCCCTAACACCCATCCCGTGCATGTATTGTATCAGACGCATTATATTGATTGTATTATACACCCGTATCTATTATCTTATCGTATATATTAATATTATATCAGACTTATATCATTATATCATATTATATTATACATATTAGACATTATATCATTATTATATCAGATACCCGCATCACGGCGTTTGTGTTGCCTTTTATTTTATTATTAAATCTTTATTGCATGTATTCGAATACAAATACATGTGCATGACCTCTGTAGGGAAGGTTTTCGGTGTTGCACGTTACACGTCGGTCAAAACCTGTTATGACCTCTGTGGCGCAATAGGGTCGCAACATCCACTGTGTGTTGCATCATCGTATTTCATCGCCGCACCTCTTCGTAGGGCGAGCATCAACGAGCATCCTTTCTACGACATGCTCGTTGTGCGCAGGAAGAAGGCTCAGCACAAGATTGGAAAGAAGAGCGCCTAGCAACCGTCTCCGCGTCCCGCCCGGCAACCATCGTCGCGTGTGGCTGGGCACCCGGCAACCGTCGTCATGCGCGGCCGGGCGCCAAGCAACCGTTGTAGCATTCCCGCCCGGCAACCGTCGTCACGCGCGGCTGGGCGCCGAGCAACCGTCTCTGCGTCCCGCTCGGCAACCGTCGTCACGCGCGGCCGGGCGCCTAGCAATCGTCGTAGCATTCTCGCTCGGCGACCGTCGTGGCGCGCGGCCGGGTGCCTAGCAACCGTCGTAGCATTCCCGCTCGGCGACTGTCGTCACGCGCGGCCGAGCGCCTAGCAACCGTCGTAGCATTCTCGTTCGGCGACCGTCGTGGCGCGCGGCCGGGCGCCTAGCAACCGTCGTAGCAATCCCGCTCGGCGACCGTCGTGGCACACGGCCGGGCGCCTAGCAACCGTCGTAGCATTCCCGCTCGGCGACCGTCGTGGTGTGCGGCCAGGCGCCTAGCAACCGTCACTGCGTGCCGCTGTGCGCTTAGCAACCCTCGTCGCGTGCAGCCAGGCGCCTAGTAACCGTTGCCGCGGGAGCAAAACTGGGATCCTCACCCGAGCACCGTTCTTTTGTTTTGTGTGCCTGGCAGTGGGGGATCTCGCTCATTGCCCGTGGAACGCTTCACTCTGAACGAGACGTTAGGTGGCCACCAGGTGGCACTGTAATTCCGCGACGAGCGGCGGAACGAAATGCCGAGACAGATGAAATGTCAAAGATCGCTGAGGATAGGGACGTGCGAAACCGCGTCGAATCAAAAGCTAATAATACATTGATTATCTATAATATAACAATGTATCATTATCTCTTGATCAAATCTGTCTCTCGGAATTGTACGCGCGTGGTTTGTAATCTTGCCACTAGATGGTGCTGCAATAAATGATGCTAGGTAGCTATTATGATGTTAGTGTACATGTAGGCTTACTGTACGACAAAGTTTGCAATGCAAGGAAAGTACATGAACGTGTTCACGCGCACGCGCGCGTATACAAGTTGGAAACACATTTCAGCTGCACATACCTAAAAAAATTAATGTCCAGCTTCGGCGAGAAAAAAACCGCGGTATTAATGAGTGTTGTTTTTAGAAAAAGTGCTGTTTTGAATAAAGAACGTCTTTAATACACGATAAAACGAGACCATAAGGAACGTAAGGCGGCGGCATTAACGATTGAGAAGCGAAAGTCTTACAGTGTGTTAGGTAGGAGGAAAGAGTGGTGATAAGTTTGCGGCAGTAAACAAGTTATATTTTCGCTGCCAAAGTTCGCGTGCGTTCAATCTGTTGTCGTAACGTAGCGTACGATGTTGAATTTTACAGAATCGTACTCAATGGTAGCCAAATGAGAATGGATTCAATTTTGCCAAGCGCCCGCCAGTTTTTTGTTAAACGGTCGGAATTCGAAGTAAAAGTCGCCGAGACCGTTACGCCGATTTTTCCCCAGCATCTTCAAGCCAACCGACATCAGACATTAATAAGATTTTAATACTGATTTTAATTTTTAGAGATTAATTAGTTGACGCTCGGTGGGTTAGTTCGTCGAAGACGTCTTGCAGAAAAAAGCCCGCGCGTTTTTGGCAAAGGTCCAAGATCTAACCGTACGATGTTATCATACGACGTTGCATGTTAATGAATCCCTCGCATGGTCGGATTTGTTATTACGTTCGATTAGGAGTCGATTGCGGAATCGCGCGTGATTAATTAGTTAAGTTAATTGGTAATTAAGAGTCGGTGCTGATGAGCGGGCAGGCCACCGCACGTCGGGGGAGAGGGAGGTGTAGCTAGCTAGAGGGGGGATGGGGAAGTAGATTGGGGATCGTATCAGTTCTTATTAGTGTACATAAATGTATTTAAAAATTCGTCGTCCTGGATTCCACGCGCTTGCAAGGTATACATAGAGCAATGCCGATGGAGGGCCCTCGTTGCTTTCGTTGTTTTTGTTTGTTTGTTCGTTTGGCTTAGCCTTTCACGTTTTTTTAAGTGTGTGCGCTTGTTGCGCTAGTTTATGTTTGTTTGTTTTTTGTTTGTCTTAACGTTTCGCGTTTTTAAGTGCGTGCGGTCGTATTGCTAGTTTATCTAGGGTTGTTGCCACGTGGGTCGGCGTTCTATGTTGATGATGACAATGTGTGTAGATTGTTTTGCGTGCAGGGAATCCTGCGTACTGTGAATCCCTCGACCTCACTCACAATCATATCGGAGTTTTTTTTGTTACGGGCAGCGAAACGAGATTAAAAAATGCACCGTATTGCTAAAACGAGTCTCATTTTAATTTAACGAAGGCAGTTTTGTGTGAGGGAGGGGACATTTTGTGTAGTGTGTTTTTTTATCAGGGGTGTTATGTGTGTGTAGCTGTGTGAAACGTTGTATAGGGGATGCGTGTGGTGTAGGTGTTGACACGAATTCTGTGATTCGATTTCCCGCGATCACATTCGACGTCTGTTATAGCAAAACGTGAAGGCGTCTGTTTCCCTCTATCGTATAGATAGAATTGTCTTTTGTTGCAAATTACGGAAATGCGGATGTGCAAACTGGAGTTGCGATTATGAGTTTTAATTAGTGTTGTTATTATTATTCTTGTTATTTCCTTCCCTTTCTTTTAATTTTATTCATGAAATCTGGAGCTGTAAACGATCCCTGAATCTACTGTGCATTTAAGCTAAAACAAAATAAAACAGCATCCGCGGGAAAAACATGTGGGAAATAGAGAAGGGATCAATAAGAAAATTAAGAAACTCTGCACGTCTTGAAGAGATACTTTAGATATTTCAACAAGTTTTGTTTCTTTGTCTGGCGTAAGGAAGACAAAATCTTATACTGTGAATTCTTCAGTTTGATTTTTCTGCATATTTGTTGAATAGATTGGTCTCACTCGTAAAGTTCATTCGTGAACCTGAACTGGTACCATTATAGCATATCAACTCGACTATAAAGAAGATAACGGTAAATTTCTTGTTCTTAATTTCGAAGAACTATGTTGTCAAAGTAGTAGATATAGGTTTACTTATACAGGCATATGTACATGATATTGTGTACGTGTATCATTGTAAATAGCAATGTAATAAATGGGTGAATCATGCAACCACGTTATTGATATTTTTATTATTAAATCTTTATTGCATATAATTCAATTACAAGTGCATGTACTGAAGGCAGTCTATTTCATGGAGACAAAATCTGATAAATGCAATAGTGTTGAGCAGTTAAAATAATAAAATTTCCGAGTGATACAGTACAAAACAGTGCTATACATCATGAAGGAAAAATATATACAAACAATGTTATTGATATTTTGTTATACTCTTGGGGTGTTGAAATGGTATTAATGTTAATTGCGTTCTGCTGCGTTATTCTGTCCTGTGTTTTGCAGCCGCAAACACATTTTAGATTTTAATTAAATAAAATTCGGCGAGCACTTTCATGAGAGCATTACAATTTAAAGCAAAACGAAATTGTTATTATACACATGTTAGTAGGTTATATACATTGTTATATAGTCGTTGCTTGTCTTCATATTGCTTAATTATATATATTGTTAATACTTATATAACAGCAATGTGGCAGGCTATATGATAGACATCGGGTCAGGGCCGTTTACGAGTGAAAAATGAGCATATATTTATCTATAGCAACAAAACTCGTAATAAATTATTACCATCCTAATAATTACCATTTTACCAAATAATTCAATTCAATTCAATTCAAAAATGTTTATTCACGCATTACAATATACATAAATAATATAATGGGAATATTAATATCAGAATTGCGTAGGAGGGCGAGTTGACTGGGAAGTCTTCGAGTCGGCCACTCCTTAAATGTGATATTATTACATATATGATGGCTGTTAAATGATACATGAGTTTAACATAGTAAGGATACATAATGAATGATCAATGTGATATTATTACATATATGATGGCTGTTAAATGATACATGAGTTTAACATAGTAAGGATACATAATGAATGATAAATGACGATAAAGCAAAAGAGAACAGGTATGAACAGTCAAATAGATTAACATGACAAAACATAATTTCACCGAACAGTAACTCAAGAGTATCAAAAATAATAAGTAAATAAATAAACTAACTGGTACGCAACATCATAATTTAAACGTACAGTGTACACAAGATCAACAATGTTGAATGTTATGAAGCGGTATGACACATAAACTTAATTTTGCACTTAAAAACCCAAAGAGACAAATGGAACATATGAGCTAATTCTTTAAACAATAAACTTAACTAGCTATATACAGTTGCACATATGAAATTTGTTAGAGCTGAGTAGTTATTGCAAGTAGTTCTTAGTAATTAGATATGAGCTGGTATTCGTAAGTTTTCTCAACTTGAAAAGGTTAAGCAATTCAAGTTTATGGTTGAGGGAAGCCCAAAGTTTCATGCCTCGATATTTTAGTGTTTTTAAACCCACGGATGTAGAGAAACTGGGAAGATGAACTGGCGGGAAGTCAGCCATGCACTCCTTAATAGTGATATTATTACATAAATGAAGGCTGTTAAATGATGCATGAGTTTAACATGACTAAAGATACATAATGAAAGATAAATAGTGATAACGCAAAAGAGAACAGGTATGATCCGTCAAATAGATTAACATAACAAAACATAATTACAACCAAATAAACACAAACGCACGCGCGCACGCAGGCGCGCATGCACACACACATTAACAAACCCTCCCCCCTCCCAACATGCACACGCACACACATACACTACACACACGAACACATCACACACACAGTGGTAGTATATATAATTTAGTATATCATAACTTAGACAGAGTGTGCGCTCACGGAAGGAGTGCAGTTTATGGCTCGCTGCGAGACATGTAACATGTATGTGACTCGCTAGGTGGCGGGCTTGAATGGACTGACATCGGCCGCGCTCACTGGTGGCTGCCTGCCCCCCTGACTCGCCCACTTCGTCTGACTGCGTCGCTATCGATCGCCCGCCTCACTGGTGGTGACTGCCTGACTCGTCCGACTCGCTGACATCGACGCAGCGTATCGGATTCCGCCGCCTCAATGGTGGCTGCTGCATGACTCGTCCACTCGCTCACTCAGACGCGCTATCGATCTCGCGGATGCGCTACACACGCGATTAGCGGATTGCATGAGCCTCGTTCGCGAACGGAGCTTAACTGCAGAGCGGCACGTCACGGATGAGTGCCATATGCCTCCGGCAGAGATGGTACATGTTATGTGCTTCGCTGCTGGTGGCGGCTGTCTGGACTGTACTCGCCTGCTTGCTGACTCGCGCTCACTGGTGGCTGCTGCTTGAAGCTCGTCAGCATCGTCTGACTCGACACGCTATCGCATCGCGGCGGTGAGCTAACACACACACACCGCGACGCGATTGCAATGACCTCCGTTTGCGCGGAGGTAATTTGATAATAAATCACTGCATATATAAATGAAAAAATGTGTCCCCGTAGTCTGAATTATTCGCAGGAATTATATAATGAGAGAATCGAACTTCGTATTATAATGTATGTTTGTTATACTCCTTTCTTTCTTCTTTTTATATATCCAATTGTAGCTCGAGAAAGTGCTATCACTTAATATTATATTTCGAAGTACTTCATAATTTAGTCACCGTTTCATTCTTCTTCATTCTATTGTGCCACTCGCTGATTATACGTATATGTATCTCATTGTATTATTAGCGGAAGGCTATTTTTTAGAAATATAGATGGCTATAGTGTTCGCGTAGATGTACCCATACATTGAATGACATATTTGAAAATATTAGTTCATTGTATCTACAGGATCTGCATAGACTCTACACGCCACTTGCTACACCACGCAGCGCGGATGTTTACTGGATCTCTATTTTAATTTTACGTGATGTGCGGCCGTGGTGGCGTCCAAGTGCTGGCGACTGTACATGCTAGACCATGAGATGTTTCATGAATGGTACATGTGAATTATTTTTATGTGCATGGATTGTCTATCTAACTTTCTATGTGTTGAAATGGTATTTAATGTTAATCGCCTTTGCTGTGCGTTATTCTTGTCCTGGCTGTGTTTTGCGCGAGCCGCAACAATATTTTAGGATTTTTATATTAAATAAGAATTTCGGCGACGCACGTCTATGAGAGCAGGTTGCATTTAAATGCAAATGAAAGTTGTTTATTTTTATCACATGTTAGAGTTATTTACATTGTTATATACGTCGTTGCTTGTCTTCATATTGCTTAATTATATTATATATTTGTTAATACTTATCTACAGCAAGCTGTGGGCAGGCTTATTATGATAGAGATCGGGTCAGGGCCGGTTTTATGATGTGATAACAAGTGAGCTATATTATATGTTATCATATAGGCCAACAAAACTGCGTGAGATAGAATTAGATTATCCAGTCTCAATTAATATCTCAGTTATTTACCAGAATAATTCGAGATTTTTAATTCAATTTCAAAAATCGTTTTATTCACGCATTACAATTATTACAGTAAATAATATAATGGAATATTTGAGTATCAGAATTGCGTATGGAGGGGCGAGTTGACTGGGAAGTCTTAAAAAGAGATCAGCCACTCCGTTAAATCGTGGAGTTATTATTACATATTATGTATGGCTGTTTAAATGCATACATGATTTTAAAACATAATGTTAAGGATACATACATGAAAGTGATAAATGAGCGAATTAATTATGCAAAATTAAGAACAGCGTATTGATCTC
>NW_014578804.1:30548-45510 GCF_000485595.1 Priapulus caudatus
AAAATTAGTCATTGTATCTACAGACTGCATCTACACGCCCACTTGTACACCACCAGCGAGTGTTTACTGGACTCTATTTACTGGCATGTGCGCCGGTGGCAGTCCAAGCTGCGACTGTACATGTAGACCATGAATGTTTCATGAATGTACATGAATATTTCTATGTGCATGATTGTCTATCTATTTCTATGTGTTGAAATGGTATTAATGTTAATTGCCTTCTGCTGCGTTACTCTGTTCTGTGTGTTTTGCAGCCGCAAACAAATTTTAGATTTTAATTAAATAAAATTCGGCGAGCACTTCCATAAGAGCATTACAATTTAAAGCAAAACGAAATTGTTATTATACACATGTTAGTAGGTTATATACATTGTTAATACTTATATATTTAACAGCAATGTGGCAGGCTATATGATAGAGATCGGGTCGGGGCCGTTTATGAGTGAAAAATGAGCATATATTTATCTATAGTAACAAAACTCGTAATAAA
Source organism: Priapulus caudatus (assembly GCF_000485595.1). Lineage (NCBI taxonomy): Eukaryota > Metazoa > Priapulida > Priapulimorpha > Priapulimorphida > Priapulidae > Priapulus > Priapulus caudatus. Next base: position 31,039 of record NW_014578804.1, read on the forward strand.
TTATTACCATCCTAATAATTACCATTTTACTAAATAAACACAAACGCACGCGCGCATGCACACACACGCATTAACAACCCCCCCCCCCCAACACGCACACGCACACACACTGACACATGTATATAATATCAGGAGTAGATAATAGAAGATCTTCTATAATCTACTCCTGATAATATATAATATATATATATATATTATATATATATATATATATATATATATATATATATAATTATATACTGTGTATATATATAAATGAAAAAATTGTCCCCGTACCTAATTATCAGGAATATATAATAGAGATCGAACTCTATTATATATGTTTTGATTATACTCCTTTCTTTTCTTTTATTATCCAATAGTCAAAATCTATCACGATATTATATTCGAAGTACATAATTATCACGTTTCATTTTTTCATTTATTGTGCACTCCTGATTATACATATGTACTATGTAGCCTACTCATGTATTATAGCGAAGGCTATTTTTAAAAATAATGGCTAATGTTCGCGTAGATACCCATACATTGATGACTATTTTAAAATTAGTCATTGTATCTACAGACTGCATCTACACGCCCACTTGTACACCACCAGCGAGTGTTTACTGGACTCTATTTACTGGCATGTGCGCCGGTGCAGTCAAGGCTGCGACTGTAACCATGTCTAGACCATGATGTTTCATGAATGTACAGTGAATACAATTTCTATGGTCAAGCACTGATTTGTGCTATCATTTCTATGTGTTGAAATGGGTATTACATGTAATAGATGCCTTCGTGCCTCGGCGTTACTCTGTTCTGTGTTTTTGGCGCAGCCAGCAAAACCCCAAATTTAGATGTTAATTAAATAAAAAATTCGGAAGAGCACGTCATATGAGAAAGCATTGCAATTTAAAGCAAAACGAAATGTGTTATTATAAATTCACATGTTAGGTAGGGTTGATATAGAACGGCGCCGAATCTCACGCTCCCAATTGTTAGATAACGTCGTTGCTCTAGGTCCTCATGTATGGCTGTCGTAATTAATATAGTAATACTTTATAGTATATTAAAAGAAGTATAATGTAAAAGCATTATTTATTACTAACTGTTATTAGATACTACTATAGCGTTCAGTCAGTAGATAGTATATATATATTACTATATGCTATTATTACTAATAATTATACCGAGCACACTACAATAGATATATCAATTTAAATAATGTGCAACTGGTCAGATAACTATGAAGATGATATCAATGAAGAGGAATATGTATAATTACATTGTAATACTATTATCACCTATAATATTGTGCCATTTATATAGACTGTAGTCACAATGTGACACATGAGAGTATGATAGAGATCGTCCCAGTGGCGTCGACCACTAATTGCGGCGTCGTATTTTATTCTGAGTGGAAACCCTATATTCTGGAAGCCTATCTATTACCACGATTTATAATCACTGATGACTGCCGTACCACGAAGCGAAAACTCACTGGTAAATAAATTATTAACCGCGAATCGTAATGGCGCTAGCAAGACATTTTACACTCCTGTGCCCTTACACAGACCGAAATTAGACCTACACTCAAAACAGGGCTCTCGCCGGTGTTGTTTCCCCTAGCCAGTGAATTAAACTTACCTCGATGGTATACCTGATACCCGAGCGGACACTGCACTAGTTGCACTGTAATACACACTGTTCATCTTATGTACATATTCTTATAGCCGACTAGTCCATGCAACTACACGACACGCATAACACAACATTCGCCACCTCATCTACCCTCGTACCAAATACACTCCGGAGTGTGTACCCTGGTACTGCCACCCACCATTAAATACAATGTACATACCTTTGCATCATACATGTCATAATTCTAACAATTACAAATGTAAAACAATCAATTACCCATTAAAATGTACAAATATTATCCAAAAACATACCCAATAATAAGGAAATTTTAAGAGAAGAGTCGATAAAATAGAAAAGTTTTCTATTATAACAATGCATCAACATCTGAATGCAACATATATATTAATAATTACAATGTACAAATTTCGCACATTAACAGTCTAATATTAAATCTATTACATGTACATTAATATAGTCATATATACATTAAAATTACATATCCATCAATTAACATATGTACATATCCACTATTTATTAATATATACACTTTCAACAAATTACAATTACACTTTCAATATTAATATAAATTAACCACAATTTACATGTACGGAATCTATATAATTATATATATAAATGAAATTGTCCCTGTAAACCTATTATCAGGATATATAATAGAGATCGAACTCTATTATATATGTTTTTGATTATACTCCTTTCTTTTTTTTATTATCCAATAGTCAAAATCATCAGAGTATACCATTACCTACTGAGTGACAGATTCACTATTATATGATTTACCCACCCTACTGTCCTCACATTGTCAGTCCCTCTCATGTGATAATAATAATATTGTGCACCATTTACCCGTCCCATGGTACCATTCCATTTAAATGCATATTCCAATTAACCATTACATAATTCCCCATAACACCTGTAAATGAATTCCAAAACAATTACATGTAACACCCTTTTTCAACCCAATTCTTGCCATAATTAAAATAAACATTATGTACTCAATATTTACCATGCACACAATTTCCAAAGTCACTCATTAACAAATAGAACATCTTCCCACAATTACAGCGAAGGTCTATTTTTCTAAAATATAATTCATGCTAATGTCGCACGAATAGACAATACCAACAAATGTACACATCTTTAACATTGAATACTAACTTAGTAGAAATAATAGTCTATTTGATACATTCTGACGAGAGGCCAATTATAAAAGTGCAATCTACACGCCCCCAAACAAATTGTAACCATGTAACAACAATTCCCATTAACATGAACAATATTCAGCAATTAGCATGGTAAACATAAAATTCCGCAAACATTACTTGTACAACTTTCAAAACAATTTACATGGTACAACTTTCCACATTGAGAGCATATCAATTATTTGTACACACATTTTACAATGTCACTCAAATTCGCAAAGCATTACATATAAAATACATAGTACATATTCCAACGATTACATACTACACATTAACAAACCACCACGAGTGTTTTACATTAGGGCTCCTATTTACTCGAGGCAACATGCTGCGCACCGGTGCAAGTCCCAAGCTGCGAAACATGTACATGTACGCTACACGGTTTGGCGCCTATCGGATAATACTTCCCTAGCGCCCTGGGCAATAGGCTTTGGCCGGCCATATTGGTATAGAGGAAAACACCCTTGAAAGTATTCCGTATTCCCTATACCGCAGAATTACACTCGTACAGTAAATTTTCGTAATCTTGTTACCTGGTAGCTCCACAAAACATCCTCACTGCCGTTTCATTTCTCCCCACTATTAAGAGAAATTCTGCCACCGTGCAATGTACAATGCTCCCTACCAATCACATCAAAAATGCTCAGACTGTTTTGTAGCCAAATAAATCTTTAATTACATGTACCTAACTCCGCCCAACAACTTGCAACCCCACCATTAGCGTTCGTAAAAAATCTTCACATAAACAAGTCACGTACGAACCGGACGCTTTAACAGTTGTAACAATATCAGGCTATAAAATGGTGTCGTGTTCGGCGACGGTAAGTGCATTCAGATTAGTCTCCAAAGATGTGCCCAAAGACAGAGACGACAACCCGAGCATCCGTCGTCTATAGAGAGTGGAGAACACTTTCCCGTGCGCGGATTCGTCTAAGGTGAAATGGTGAGTAAATGTTAATTATGCGAATTAGCAGCTGGTCGCTCTTTCCCGGACTTTAAGTATTCTCGTTTTGTTAACCGGCATCTTGATATAGAGTAAGTCGCTATGGGCCCCGCGTCGCGTCTGAGCATAATCTTAACGTACTTACCCCTTCCCAGGTGGCATCGTGAGCCCGCCTCGTGAGCAGCGACCCCTTATAGCCACTTTGATTTCCGGCGCGCCACACAATGTGACCACCGCTACCCCCCCGTTTATAGCGTGTTTTCTTGTTAGTATTAAACTAGACGTGGCCAAAGTGTTTGACTTTTTCGCTCTCGTCTTTAATTCAGAGATATTTCCAGCACACCAACGCACCTGTCAATCGCAGTAGCGTCAGCCGGATATAATGCTTAGAGTAATGCCCAGTGTGTGTAGTAGGATCAGAGCGTCGTAGTTGCGGTAATATATCCATCCGGACCCATGAATACCTAATTTAAGTACTGCTTCCACCGACATGCAAAACTTGATCTTTCCTCAATTCTAAGATTTTATACGATCCTTACGCCTTAAATAGAATATTCGTGCAGTCAATTTATCGAAAATGTTTAGCTAGTTAATTTCCGAGGTGGAATACAGTCCTGTAGTAGGATAAACCCAATTCCCGACCCATTATATACCGGTTGCTGGTTTCGGCGAGTCCCGCCGCCACTGGCGAAGGCACAGTAGTTTTAAGTGGAGGAGTTTAAGTTGGAGCAGAGAGAAGAGGACGGCGCGCGCAGCACGCGAGCTGCGCATTTGATCACCGCCGATATAAAGATGGAAGCGCGTACGCACTCTCTGTGCCGCCGGCGAGATACGCCGCACCGGCGGCCGACCTGAAGTAGTCTGAATGTTGCGCAGTCACGTGTGTACTCTACCGTCGACACCGAACTGACTGTCAGCGCCTGCTATCGCATGCGGCCCAGCTACCCGCGCCAGACGCGCGCACGACGAGTATATATCGTGCGCGAGACACACTGCTGCGAGAGATGTCCACCGACTTTTCGACCGGCTGACGGCCGACCCGCCCGCGTTTGCCCGGCGCGGGGGGGGGCAGGGGCCTGGGCTAGCGGCCAGAACGAAGGGGCAGGGAGGCACGCGTGCCGGCGCCTTCCGGCGAGGACGAGACGGGCGCGGGGAGGGGGGGCGGTCTGGTGTGTTTTTTTTTTTTTTTGTGTCTTTCTTTTTTTTGTTTGCCGCACCCTCGCGATATGACGTTTTCGCGGCCGGACTTGAAAATAACGTTAAACGATTCCACGCGCAGCCCTCTATTCTTCCGCTTCTGGGTTTGGTTTTTCGTTTCTGTTGTATTCTTTCGTTCTTTTTAGGCTGGAAATGTTAGGGAGGAGTCGGCTGGAGAGGTGCGCGGGAGCATTTTTGCGCGCGTATTCGCGCGTGCCGTGGCCTGTACAGCACGCCCGCGTTCCACACCTCGAGGTTTTCTCGGTCCAAGTGTTGTCTCCGCGTGTCTAATTGTGTGAACCGCAGTTCCACCCGTCGGTCCGTTCTCCTCTCGCCGCCCGCCCGTCTCTGTTTACTTAAAAATCCCATTCGTGTTGTCTTTATTTTCTATCTTTATTTTTTTTATATTCTTCTTCGTCGGTGCCTCACAGTCTGTCTTTCATCTCCTTCTGTTTCTTCATAACTATTATTTCTTCTCTTTTTGTACCATTGCCTCGATATTTTGGTGAGCATGCTGTAGTTGAGTAAAAAAAGCAGAGGCGCGAGCTGTCAACACAAAACGAAATGACTAATCCGTGGCCCGAGTGAGTCCACTCAAACGATTAGCATCTATCCCGGCCTGTCACAAAGATAACTTATCGTACTACGCACTATCACACCTAGCTACTCAGCGCCTGCTCTGCACACTTAATACACTTACATTAGCTGTATCGCCCTCTACTCGTAAGCGGCGCGTGTGCAGTAGAAGTATATATCACGATGGCATCATCATCGCCGAGTATTCACTGCGATACGCTGAGACGAACAGAGCTGTCACTCTCACGTTGAACTTAATCACCTACTCATGCCTTCGGAGTGAAGTTGTTGTTGGTCTGTATATCTCCTTCAGTTGACTCCTGCATCTGACGCCATACTCTGTCGTGAGCTGTTGACTTGCTGTCTTGTTTCATGTTAACTACTTTGCTGTGACTATCTGACACACTAATGCCAGGGTTCTCATAGGAATCGCACGCACGTATCCACATGATCAGCGTCTGATGCACAGATTCTCTCCACCCATCTAATACAATCATGATGATGAAAGAGAAGCTCCTTTCACAAGACGCGGGCTACGCTGGTGTTTCTTTTGGATTCGATTTCCTATTTCATTTCAAGTTCCTCTATTTCTATCTTATTTTATATCTTGGCTACTTATTCTCTAGCTATTCGTCCACACACATATTTACACACCAATACTCTATACTCGCACGTAGCCGTATCAGTTAACGTGCGTTGCTTTTCTACGTGTTAATCTGTCGATGATTGAAATAAGTCCTATATATATCTGTTATATCTGTGTGTAGGTAATGTATAATTATCTATTTTTAGTAATCTACTTTTTATATTTAGATCCTGAGTATGTTTTGAGTAAGGTGAGGCACAGTCGCGCACACTGTATCGTGTGCACTGTTTCAACTCTCTAGCCTCATCTCTCTCTCAGTCGCGCGCATCCTCTCTCTCGCTCCCTGCTTCCTTCACACGCTACACCTCGGCATTTTAACGCTATACTATAGGCCAAGGACACGCGCCTTTGCGCGCTTGCATAATACATCCAGTGCACATCGACCGATGGATGCGCGAAAAGCGATGCTACTGAACCATCAAGCCTGCACAATATCGAACGCGCCCACCACAAACCACCCCCACACCTAGACCCCGACCACGCCACACACCCACGGGACCCGCGTGCACTGCGCTCCACCACACGCCCCCCCCGTCACACCGCCTAATCACCGACTCCTTCGACCGCGAACTAGTTACGACCGCTGGCCACACACACACAACAGACGCTACGCTTCGTTATATGACCGCCACACGCCCCGCTACACTTGGTCACATTCGCCTCTCTCCGTCCTGGCCCTCTCCTCTCCTCCCCGAAGGCCCCTCTCCTCCCTGCTCCCGATGCGATCGTCGGCTACCACGCTGTGGCGTTGCGCCTCGAGAGGATGCAGAAGTGACGCTGTACACCGAGGGCACATAGCGCTCCGGACAATCATTCCACAGCCGATGCCTTCGTTTTTCTGTCAGACTACGGGATCGCGTGACTTTGATCGCTTCCCACGACGAATATCTCGGTCAGCGCCGGCTGGCGCACCCAGAACTCAGCAGATCGTAATACATCGCATAGCGAAAGACCGGGACACTCCACCGGTGGCTGCCACAATTCTGCTCAAACCACTTCCGCTTCTCTAGCGCTTCGCGCCTTCCGTCTCGCAATCCGAGATCTGCCCCGCTCCTCCATCTCCGTCTCACTACCTCCAAACTCCGGACCGCCGGCGCCTGCGAACTTATTACATGATCACACTGTATCGCCCCACGCCGGTCGATCTCACCAGACGTGATCGGCAACACTGGCACCTCGACATACTCGACCACTTCCAACCACCTGCACTTTACGGCCACAGTCGCGTCTGGACCCGACCCATTACGCATCCCGCCAACAACACGCACTACATGCACATCCCCCGCCCTCGCGTAACATAACACGTCGCACATTCGCACAACGTGGCCACTGTCTAGTTACTATCTCAACACCGCTATAATGGCGCGGGTGGCACCAGTTCTCACGGGTATTCCGCACTGCTAGCGCAGCACGCCCGCCGTGTACGTGACGTACGCTCCCGCGCGCCCACTCGGCGGACTGTACTCTCCTAATTAACTCAAGCTCCGTAACCCAACAGCTCTCACACGCAACGCGCGTCACTCGCTGCTGATAATCACGCCATAATTTTCTTCTTATACACACACAGTGCACGCGATGCGCTCACCCTACAGTGCCGAGTAGTGGGAGTACCCTCACCTGGATTTTCGTGCGCACTGTGCTCAGTGTGTGGCGGTGTAGTAATTATTCAATAATTGTCACACACCCACTGAAGCATTATGTGCTGAGGACAATCCATCTTGCAGATTATCCATCTGTCCTGATGTACGTGCAGCATGTGGTACACCGCAAGTGACGGCTTATGGCAGTGGATGTGAATATTTACTAGGACAGTAACATATATGCGGGTTCAGAATAAGCCGGCGATGTGGGGGATGTGTAATACGTGATATGTCTGTATTATATGTAAATTGATGTGGTTACATTACAATGTGCATATTTATATGCATGTGAGTGTACATGTAATGTTGAATAAGTGTACAATGTAAATGTGGAATATGTACCTGTAAATGTGGAAATATGTTCAAATGTAATGTGGAATGTGTACTAATGTAAAATGTGTGAAATAATATATTACATGTGGAACAGTCACATTAATAATTGACCAGTGTACATGTATGTCGCATACTTACTGTAATGTATTGTTCAATGTATGAAATGTTACATGTAACTGTGGAATAGTTTCTATCAATGAGTGCTAGCTGTATGTGGAACTATGTACATGTAAAATGTGGATATTCCGATTAAATGTGGAATATGTTCAAATGTAAATTGGAATGTTCATGGTCTGTGATAATTATCTGCAATTGAAGTCCAATTGCACTGTGAGTGTACAGATGTGCATATGTTTCATTACTGTGGATGTGTAACACTTTTGTGGATCATTTAATATGCAATATCGGACAGTGTAACATGTAATGTATGACGTGTACTACGTGGTAAATATGTACCATCGTAATGTGAGAGATAAATACGTACTGTGTCATATATAACATTATTGACTACTTGGATTTTGTTGTGAGTGTACATTATATGACTATATGTACATAGTATCATTTGATGATACTTTCTAATTTATGGACTCTCTCCATTTCTACCATTATCGATATGTGCACTACACTACATGGAATGTGTATCACCTGTAATGCGAATCACATTAAATGCCACACTCTGTACCGATAGTGAGCGCTCACGACACAATCATGTTACCAATGTAAATGCATTCCGCATGTGTATACTACATCTAATGTGCATACTGTACATATATTGACATGTGTATAAATCAAGTGCAACTAACGTGTCATGTCGTTATTCGTCGAAGTGTAATTCCAGTGACCCATCGCAAGTAGTCTTCATCCACTCGGCTGCACCACACACCGGACACCGACCGCAACCCGCAGCACTCGTTTCTTAGCACATGGGGCGCCTGTCACGACTCGTTGCTCGGTGTACAGCGCAGCCATAGAGCAAGCGCACCGTACGGACGCGACAGCAGCCACGGTGTCACAGCAACTGCGTGTACGAACAAGCTATTCACGCCCCATAACTGAATCATTACTAGTACATCTGGCCTCTACGCCTACGGCCTCTCTCGCCCTTACATGCCGTGGCCAGTAGTGATGCATAATTACGTGAAAGTGTGGCATCGTGCGCGTGCGACAGCTGCGCGCATACATGTACGTACTGATGCGTGTGGTGCATGTGCTAGTGTACGTGTCCCTGGCGTTATCTGCGGTGCGTGCATCTGCATGTATGGATGTACATATCGACGTGTTGCGGCGGTGTCGCCGAATGTACGTGCAATTGCGTGTAATACGTGCGTGCGCGCTACACGTAGCGGATACGGGTTTACACTTGCTCGTGGTTTGACACCATATAGACCGAAATCTCCCCACCTCTCACTGCTTCCGTCATCTCTGAATTGAACTCCCTTCCCGGTGTCTCCATCTCACCTGACACTCAATTAACTTCAAATTAGACGATATATATTTATATATTACTATAGTTGATAGACTCTATCAACCATCGTCGGCACCCCCACTTCGGGTCGCAATACTAGTACCATACCTAGTTACATACACCGCGACGAGCGGCACGCCGTCCCCTCGCTCTCATCGCGTCGCACTCTCTCTCTTGTCTCCATCCCTCCCCTCCCTCCCTCCTTTCCCCCTCTGCTCTTCTCATCATTTTCTCTCTCTCTCTCATCTCTCTCCTCCTCCTCTCACCTCTCGCCTCAACTCCTCTCGTCCAGTCTCTCTGCCTGCATATTCAATCTCGCTCTCGCCTCGATTGCGGGTTTTCGCAGTCGGTGCCGATTCCACTGATTATTCGTCGGATTTCAGTTCCCCGGTTCAATCCGCAGAACGTTGTCGAGTCACGCTGTTTTTTGTTTCATATTCCGCGGCAGCCGAGTAATGTGCGACCGCAATCATCAATGAGACCGACAGCTAGTTAGACGGCGAACCATCGGTGCATCCAGGTTCTTGCTAAGCTTATGATCACATCCATTTCGCAAGTATTTACATATTGCCCGCACGCCAGACGACGAGTTAGCACAGGCGGCCCAGTTGCGAGATCCACGCGCGATGCGCAGTCACTCACACACTTTTCATCTCTCGTTCGACGACCGATTCGTAGCGCCGCTGGTCGATCATGATCGCTTTCTGGACGCGAACGCCATTGCAGTAACGCTCAGACAAGAGGAATCAGCGGTTCATGTTGAGAAATGAAATAATATCAAAAAAAACAGAAATTGGGTAAACCGAAAGGAATGCGCGCGATCACGACTGTTGACCATTGTTTGACCACTGTTTTAACAGTGTAGTTGCGCCCGCGATCACTCTCTCTCTCCTCTCCTCTCATCTCGCTCTCTCTCTGCTCTCTCTCCTCTCTTTCTATCTCGCTCTCGCTCATCGCTCTCTCGTCTCATGCTCTCTCTCTCTCTCTCATCTCTCTCTCTCTTTTCTCGCTCTCTCTCTCAGCGGGCGCCGACAGAGTCAGCGCCGCCGAACCGACGAGCCCCGACGCGCGACAGCCCGCCCACGGCGACGGACCATGCAAAAACAAAAGCTTCTCTCTCTCTCTTCTCACTTCTCTCTTCTCCCTCTCTCTTCGCTCTCGCTCTCGCTCCGCTCTCTCTCTCTCGTCTCTTCTCGTTCTTCTCTCTCTCTCTCTCTCTCTCTCTTCGCTTTCTCTCTCTCTGCTCTCTCTTCTCTCTCCATCTCCGTCTCTCTCTCTCCTCACCTTATCTCTTTCTCCTCTCTCTCTCATCTTCATCGCTCTCATCCTTCTCTCTTTCTCTCTTTGTCATCTCTCCTCTCGTCTCTCATCTCTCTCCCTCTCTCTGACTCTCATCCGATCTTCTCTCTCTCTCGCTTCCTCTCACATCATAAGGATCGAAAGCGGATGTTCTCTCCTCCTCTCTAACCCCCGCATACGAATAAAAACTCTCAAAAACACCGCACATGCTACTTCTTACACGGAAGCGCGCGCCTCATCTCTTTCCTCCCTTCCTTTCGTCTTTGCCAAAGAAAAGAAGCCGTGTAGTCTTGCCTCCTACAAAGACACGACCGCTTCCTCCTCCCAATGCTCTGCCCCTACCGATCAGCCTTCTCCTACTCTTGTTCTTTTTCCCCTTGCTGGCATTCTACGTGTCTCCCCAACGCCACTCGCGAGTGAAACCAGACTGAACACCGACTGAACTAAGGTCTTAACTCACATCGCCGAACGCGTCTCCCGCAGTACACGGCAGCTGCAAGAACTGTGCATCAAACCATCTCTCTCTCGATCTACTCGAGTCCATGGTCTCTCTCTCTCTCGTCTCTCTCCAGCTCTCTTCCGTGCCCAAACACTCGACCGCAAACCAATTAAAGAAGCTACGAGTGTAAGCATAACGTCTGTCGGTTTTCACCCAGTAAACTCTCGACCCGCACCCGCAATAGGCGCGACTGCCAGGCACCACGCATATCCTCAGCTATACAAGACCACTCACAACCTCAACCACCCACCCATCGCCAACAAGCCATCCGTTAGCCGCCACTCCTCCTCGCCTAAACTACCAAACTCTCCTACCAAGCGCTGCTGCTATCGATGAGCTCAACTGCATCGGCTCACATGTCACCGTCAACTGTCCCTATCGCCATTCGCCCGCACGTCACAGTCGACCGCCGTCACCGTCGCCGCCGCCACACCGCAGCAATCCCGCCACCGAGGTGAGACGGTTAGAGCCTGAACCACCGGCCATTAGCAACCTTTATTTTAACGCCCCATCAACTCCGCCCATCCCACACCCTAACACCCTCTTCACGCCGCCGTCCGACGACGCTCTGTACATAAACAGTCAAGCGGAAAGCCTGCGCGATCATTGGCTTAACCCTCTCACACCCGGCAGCGGCGGCCCAGCGAAGTGCAGCACGCAGCGCGCGGATTCCATTCTGCAAATTCTCCATGCATCCGTCCTGGAAATCCCAAGCGGCCCGTAATGTTAGTTGCGGTGTCTTTAATTCGGCGCGGGATCGGGCGGCGCGCGCAGACTGCCGGGCCCTGCCACATGCCTGCGCGGAAGATCGCGCAGGAGGATCCGACATCAGCCGACGGCCGGGGCAAACCTCAGAACATATAACTACGCGCCGTCAACAATGGGCAGCGCTTTAGGTTCAATCAGCAATCTGCCAGGGTCCATCCTGCAATCCGTACTACAGCTGGCTTGCTTCTGCTGGACTGCTGTGCTGCTTGCACTTGCTGGCTGCTGCTTGTCTGTGTGTGGTGGTTGGTGGTGTGTGTCTGCGCGCGTGCTCGGCTGCTGGTGGTGGTGGTGGTGGTCACACGCACTGTGGGACAGTCAGTAAAAGACTGGAAAAATAATGATGAACGCAACATTCAGCAAATACGACACACACACACTAATCTCAAATTAAGGTTCCACTGTTGTGATCAGCTATTCATATCAAGCTTTCCTTCATAAAACGTAACACCGAAACGCTCGACCGACGATCAGCCGCTGCGAGTGGTGCTGTGTCGCACATGAAATGATAATATACTATATAATATATATATATCTTTTATATATATATATAGTATACTATATATATATATATATATACTATACTATTTATATATACTATACTATATATATATATATATCTATTATAATTTAGATTATCATTAATCATGGCGACACAGCAACCCTTCGCAGCGGGCGGAGTGGCGAGAGCGTTCCCGCACTACAGTGCAAACAGTGGAACTCGTACATGAGCAGCGTAGGGCCTACGAGAATCGTCTAGTATTTTGACTGTGCGTTCATATTATTTTCAAGTTTTTACTGACTGCTACCTATCCCAAGTGCCGTGGTGGGGGCTGCTGCTGCTGCTGCTGGGATGTGGTGGTGCTGCTGATGCTGCTGCTGCTGGTGTGGTGGCTGCTGCGCTGCTGCTGGTGGTGGTGTTGGTGCTGCTGCTGAGCTGGTGGTGGTGTGGTGTGGTGGTGCTGCTGCCGGTTTTCTCGCTGGTGGTGGTGGGGGTGGTGTGGTGCTGCTGATGCTGCGGCACACCCGCTGCTGCTCCTGCTGCTGCTGCTGGATCGGTGTCGGTGGTAGGTGGTGGTGGTGAGGTGCTGCGTTGTGGCTGCCGCTGGGTTGTTGGCTGCTGGTGTGTGGTGGTGCTGTTGCCTGCTGCTCGGTTGCTTGCTGCTGCTGTGGTGGTGGTGGTGGTGGGGGATGCCGATGTCTATCACGGGTGCCCCCACTGCCGTAGACGATAAGGCGTGCACGCGGTGTGCGCGCGGCACCAGGGCAGCGAATGGCACAACGGCAACCGCCCTTTACACGAAGCCTCCACGCACGAGAACACTACTGTGAGCAGAACGCGACCACGCGCTACACGAAAGCACAAATGCCCACGAATGTTACAAAACACGCACGCAACGCACGCACCCACGGGGGACGCACGCAGCACGCCTCCACGAGAGCAACAATACAAAGCACGCACGCCAACGGGCACGCCACGCACCGCACGCACGCACTCGCACGTACAACGAAAAAGCACAGCTCGCACTAAAGTCGCACGCGACACACAGACACACACCGCATGCGCGTGTAATGGTGTTCCGCTGCTCATGGGACAATTGAGCGCAGACGTCCAGTCTGGAGAGTTTGCGTTACCCGCAAAGCGCTGCGAGTAGCCAGAGAGGTCGTCCGCCCGGATTACATGGCATCGATACCACACGCGCATCCTGCATGATCTGACACAGAGAAAGAACCGCGGAAGTAAACACCGAGCCACGTACGTAAGCGTGTCTGACACGCATATCCTGTAAGCACTTCCGACACGGTCTGCATACCTAATTTCTCTCTGTCCTACCTGGAACTTGGCTGGATTGTCTGCTATGCCTGCCTGCTGCCTGCATGCCTGCCATGCCTGCTGCCATGCCTGCCTGCCCCTGCCTGCATGCCACACCAGAAAGCCACGTCGCGTGCACATTACACGGAGCGGCGTTTTATGCCGCAATCGCAGCCTGCTGGTCACTTGCAGACAAGATGCCGTACGGACAGCGTGCACGCACGCAACGCCACCGCAACCACAGAATGGCGCCATACGTCATTATATACGTAAACGGCGACACTATTTTACGCCTGCACCGAACCTGCTCGCTACCAAGCTGGCTGCTCATGCGCCCGATTCGAAATTTCCACTGCGTTTCAATTAGCACCGAATACCAGTGAAAAGAGAGAAGGTGGTGAGAGGGAGGTGTGTGCAAAACAGGAATGATGTACTGTGTGGGGGGGGAAAGCG
>NW_014578804.1:45535-56034 GCF_000485595.1 Priapulus caudatus
AGGAATATATAATAGAGATCGAACTCTATTATATATGTTTTGATTATACTCCTTTCTTTTCTTTTATTATATCCAATAGTCAAAATCTATCACGATATTATATTCGAAGTACATAATTATCACGTTTCATTTTCTCATTTATTGTGCACTCCTGATTATACATATGTACTCATGTATTATAGCGAAGGCTATTTTTAAAAATAATGGCTAATGTTCGCGTAGATACCCATACATTGATGACTATTTGAAAATTAGTCATTGTATCTACAGACTGCATCTACACGCCCACTTGTACACCACCAGCGAGTGTTTACTGGGCTCTATTTACTGGCATGTGCGCCGGTGGCAGTCCAAGCTGCGACTGTACATGTAGACGGTGGCGATGGTAAATTTAGCCGGTAGGTGGCGGCCATATTGTATAGAGGAAACACCCTTGAAAGTTTCCGTGTTAGAGAAACATCGAATTTTGTTTGTTAGTCAACACATCGGATCTCAACAGCGTACGGACCGACGCTGTAACAGTTGTACAATATGCAGGCTATAAAATGTGTCGTGGTTGGCGACGGGTAAGTGATTCAGATTAGTTCCAAAAGTGTCCAAAACAGAGACGACCAACAGTCGTCGCTTGAATGGAAATTCGCATAGTTAAGAAGTTGTGTTGTCACTGGGTGTTGCTTAGTCATTCATTTCGCGTTGCCGTGATGCGCGAATTGACCCCGTATTTCCACACATCCTGTCATCGATTACTAGGCCTATAGAATAGATATGACAGACGTGTCGGTATAATCGCCATTAATTATTTGTTGTTCACGACAAAACTGATTTCCTCAATTCTTGATTTATACGATCCTTACCTTAGTGAATGTACACATTACTAATAGTAATACTGAATACAGTCTGTAGTAGGATTAAACCGAATAATTCTGTCCCATATAATCTTTTTTATATTTTGGTGAGGGTTATTAGGACAGAACGGGGTTCATTGAAATTTCGTGAGATCGCATGCAAAATGCATGCGCTGCGAATGCGGCCCGTACGCCGCTATTGGCGTGAAAAAAAACCTACTGTTCCCTTCTACATGGCTTTACCTTGCTACTGATATGTGTATACATTCACTTCAATCGTTATTCACTTCTTAAAAGATTGTTTTTCAGAAACACAGCTTCGTTTCACTTTCCTAAATCATTCGCCATTTACAAACAATCAGACCAATCAGAGCGAGTCTTACAATAGCCTGGTTCTCGCTTGTATCTGTGGCGCTGCAGGAGGGCTGATAGACTCGCTCTGATTGGTCTGATTGTTTGTAAATGGCAAATGATTTAGGAAAGTGGAACGAAGCGGGGTTTCTGAAAAACAATCTTTTAAGAAGTGAATAACGGTTGAAGTGAATGTATACACATATCAGTAGCAAAGGTAAAGTCATGTAGAAGGGAACGGTAGGTTTTTTTCGCGCAAATAGCGGCGTACGGGCCACATTCGCAGCGCATGCATTTTGCATGCTATCTCACGAAATTTCAATGAACCCCGTTCTGTCCCAATAACCCTCACCAAAATATAAAAAAGGTTATATGGGACAAAATTATTCAGTCTATAGTAGGATTAGCCTATCACTGTAGGATATCAGTGAGTTACGGCTTTCGCAAGGAATGTGTAAACGTATATTAGTCCACAGATCATAGGCATAATATTACTCTGCAGTTCAAGTGCATTTTTGCAAAACCCCAACTTTGTGATCTGATCACCGATGTGTGTAAGTTTGCACACATTTGATTTGTTAATATTTTAAATAGACATATCTAACTATACAATCATCACATTATACAGCGAAATAGACTTTGTGAGTGGTAACCATAAGGTTTTGTTCTGTTACTGTTACTGTTAGTGCCCCCTAGGTGTCTTGCACTTTGCAATTGTAAGTCTCTCAAGTCCTTCAAATATTAAAGTAATTCTACCAAATGTGACAACTAAATTTAGCAATGAAAATCTTAGATTTAACGACGTGCGATTACGGACACGATTCAAAGAAATTATTTTTTGTGTTAGCATTGATACCGATGTGGTCCTTTGAAACAGAAGTCATGCTTACAGTGTGTAGGTAGCATGTTTAATCCAGTGCTCAATACAGTAGATTTAGCCCCAGTGTATGCGTATGTGTGTCTGGGTACGTGCGTGTGAGTGCGTCTGTGTGGGTGTTTTGTGCGTCTGTATGGGTGTACGTATGGACATTTGCGTAACATCAAAAACTTAGACGGTAGAGTTGCATTCTGCAAAATATCATTTTCAACCTACTGGGACTTGCAAAGTGGCCACCGGTTTATCGCGATAAGAGGCGGGAATCGTGAATATGTCCCAATTAAGCGCTGAACATAACAATATAGAATAAAGATTGTATTTTTTTCGAAGACGAGTGCCGTTTAAGCAATACGTCTATTTTTCCGAGGCCTGGGAAAGTGGGGACGACTGTATCGAGTGGTTGGCACTATTTTGGCCTTATCTGAATTTGTCTGACTTTGACCCGTCATTATCATTGTTAGCGCATTTCATTTTTGTGGATTGTAATGTCGTAGGCGGATACGACGCTATGCTTGTATTCAGATATACTACTGTATACGCTGTATATTTCGCGGTGGTTAAATTTTAGCGAATTTTGCGAACGCGTCTCCGACTGCGAAAATAACAACACACGAATAATTCATACCGAATAATTCATAATTAACCACTCGCGAAATTGTCCGTCAAGTCTGAATTCACAAAAATATCTGTACGCGAAAAATATGGCGTATACAGTAATAATGTGAGTTCTTAGTTGAGTGACTCCATATTACCCTTGTTGGAGTCAACGTCTGACATGTATACATATTGCTGGAATGTGTACGATCGGATGACCCTTTGAGCTAGTGTTTATTCTTTAAAAAAAAATTTGTTATCATCCAGGTACTGAACAATAGATTTCATACAAGGTGAAATTTCCTCGGTTTGGGATCGAGAGAGAAACCTCGTGTTTAACGCGAGTCGCGATCTCTCATTGGTCAGCAGTATTGCATCATCGAGCTGCGTTGTAAGGCTGAACGTGATTGGTTTTCGTGACGTTCAGAATGCTGCTTTCTCGTTCGCCCACCCTTGTCAGTATTGGAAATAGCAGACGCCCCTCGGTTTGTAAATTTCGCGCACGTTTTTTCGGAGCCACTTTTTACAGATTTTTATCACAGGTTCGTACACGTCCGAGTGTCCGGACTGATTTTTGAAACTGCCGCCATACACGAGTCGGTTTTCGCATCGCCCACAGGGAATTTCGGACGTTCTCTTAGTTCTCCGCGGGATTTGTCGTCGTCGACCCGTCGCTAGGGGCGAGCCGGCATAAACGGCGATGGTGCGTTGCCTAGCAACCGTCCGACTCATTGGCGTTTACGTCATCGGAACCTCATTTGTATGACGTCTCGTCGGGTCAGCGTTTGACGATCGATTACGCACGCTGCACGTAGATGGCGCTGACGACATATTAATCGCCCCGTAGGCCATCCATCACTCTGCTAGGCCTTTACTCTTTTAGCGAGTGATTGATTCGGCCTGTTTCCGCTGCCAACGGTCAGGGGCTGCGTTGTCAGAAAGAAAAATGAGCCTTAGCGTTAGTCTTAACGTCACCTTTTTTCTCGCAGACTGTCAACAGAAATCTCGTGAAGTTACGAGTGTCTCGTACACAATATATAGAGAGAGAGGTCCAGTGTATGATAAAATAGTTAACGTCAAGACGCTAATTATGTTTCCAACAACCTTCCTCCTCCCTTCCCCGGGGGCTCGCTCCAGTGGGTCGCGTTCGCGAACATTTGCACGTTCGATCTTCATGTCGTTCGCACGTGGTTTCCCTCGGTGGCGCCCTCTAGCAGCTTGAAGCAATCGGCGTCGACCGAGCATCACAGGCGACGCGGGTATTAGACTAGCAGAATCTCGGGGATGCGTTTGCGCGGATGTTGACGCATTACGGAGAGGCGGGCGATCGATGCGCGGCGATTCGCTCGCTCTTCCACTGTCCTCTTGCACTTCACATGAGAATGGCTGTCATGGTCTAGCTCTGTCGCTAGCTTTAGTTCTTGCTCTAGGCCTAGCTCTAGCTGTAGCTGTAGTTGTAGGTCTAGCTCTAACTTTAACTCTAACTCTAACTCTAACTTTAGCTATAGCAGTATAGCTGTAGGGCTAGCTATAGCTCTTAACTCTAGCTATAGGGCTAGCTATAGCTGTAGTTTAGCTATAGGGCTAGCTATTGCTGTAGTTCTAGCTATGTAGTTCTAGCTCTAGGTCAAAACCATATTCAAGAGGGATGTAGGGAGCTTACGTATCCCCATGCAACAAACGTTGAGTGCTGTGCGACCTGTCGGAGGGGTTAAGAGCCTTCTCTCTGGTTATCGCATTGCGCCGTGGTCCCGGGTTCGTACGGGACACCAGGAAACCGTGCTTAAAAGTTTAAAGAAGCCTAAAAAAGTTTTAAAAATGCTCCTTTAGGTCTAGAAAATCCTGGAAAATCCTGGAAAATATGACATAACTGTGTAATTGATCCACAAAAGCGTTTGAAGTTGAGCGCACGCACGTCCGTCGTGTCGGATTTCAGAGGCGATAAAACTCGCTTCGTGCGAAAGTTCACTCACAGATCGTTGATAGGAGGATACGAGACGTAAAGTTTTTTATTTCGCGTAAATCTCCGGGTCTCGGAAAACGGGACTATATCTAAGTTCTATAAAGCGCGTGGAAACCTTCAGGAAAGGCGCTGTCTTAGGTAAATGAACGCGTGAATATTGTATTTAACTTGAATCTCTTGATCCTGGAAAATTCCTGGAGCTTTTGCTTAGGTCGAATCGCGCATTCCTGGAAAGTGAACTACTTCTAAGTGGTGCGTGGACGATTCGTAGAAAACTCCTAGGGGAAAATTTTGGATACGAACCCTGAAGATTTGATGTCACTAAAATTTCGCTCTCCTGGAAAATGACAACTTTTAATTCCTGTAAAACTGCCAGAGATAAAT
Organism: Priapulus caudatus; assembly: GCF_000485595.1. NCBI lineage: Eukaryota > Metazoa > Priapulida > Priapulimorpha > Priapulimorphida > Priapulidae > Priapulus > Priapulus caudatus. Next base: position 50,550 of record NW_014578804.1, read on the forward strand.
TCAGCCTTTCGTTCTCAGTTCCTGGGTGCCGGTTGTCAGAAACATCGTAAGTGATCATTGCTGTCGTGAGTCTGAAAAGTCGTAACTGTTAAAGTGTCGTGTCGGGCAAGAGTTACGACATTTTAGACTTACGATAGTCGTAAACGCTTACGACGTTCTGTCGACGGGCCACTGGTTTCTAAATCCGAGAAAACGGAATGCTCCCGGAGACGTGTTTAGCCCGCGAAACTGCTGCTGCTGTCAGCTGACATGACATAACAGCACGATGTAACAGCACGACATATAACACAGCATGATATAACAGCACACATAACAGAATGACGTAACAGAACAAAATTATAGCACGATGTAAGAGCACAACAAAACAGCACGACATAAACAGCATGATGTTACAGCATGACATAACATCACAACAAAGCAGCACCACGACATATAGTGGTGTTCCGATTAATCGAGTTCCGAGTTCGTCGATCATTACTCGCTTGGGCTGCCGAGTTGATTAATCGAGTAGAAAATCGGACGACCGAGTACAACTCGAACTTTTTTTCTTTTTTTTATTGAATTTGATGAGCAGTTATGTTGCAATGCTCTTTAGAGTGTTACCCGTCCGTAACCTTAACAGTATCCTTAATTTACTTACCATTAAATACTAGCTACACATACAATCATGCCAACAGTATCCTTAATTTACTTACCATTAAATACTAGCTACACATGTATACAATAATGTCAATATTCCTTCGTAATACACCGGTTGTGTCGACGATGACGCGGCGTCACCGCGTCGTCGCCGCAATCTAAAATGATCGATGATTAATCGATCATCGGTCGTTTTGTAAAACCGATGATCGATCATGAAATTTGGACCGATCTCCAACACTAACGACATAACACAGCACATGATGTTACAGCACGACAACATGGCAGTACGACATCAGGGGTAGAAATTTACTTTTGAACACGGGAGTCCAACGGACTCCCTACCCTCAAAAAGAGGGAGTCCGCAGTCTGAGGTTCAAAATTAAAGATATTTTAACAATAACGCATACGTGTGCTTATTATTAAGATTCATGCGGTTGCACGTCTGCCAAATTTTCTTTGGACATTGGCTGAAAAAAATATGCGAATTCCTCGAGGTCGTGCTCCGAAACGAACTATAGTTATTATGCAGAATTTTCAGGGAGTCACACGGACTCTTGCATATATGTGAAATCAGGGAGTCCGACAGTAAATCAGGGAGTATTTGACTCCGGACTCCCGTTAATTTCGCACCCTGCGATGTAACAGTACAACATAACAGCACAACAAAACAGTATGACATAATAGATATAACAGGGTTAATTGTTACTCAACATTGGAAGAACGTGAAGATTGGAAACGTACCGCTTACGTTTCGCCTCCTGCCAGGAGGCTTTCTCAAAGCTAACTGATGATTATCAGTTTTGACCACCAGATGGTGTGGCGGTCAATTGCTTAGTCCACACGTGACTAAGCCTGTATCCCCCTCGTCCTGGTTGATGTTCGGGGTCTTGCGGATCCAGATGGCCTCCTTAATTCAACGTCTGATTTTGCTTGGCTCGCGATCGATGATCTTCGAATTCTCCCAATCGATGGTGTGATTGTCCATCGCTACGTGGTCAGTGATCGCGGATTTGGTGATTTCGGTAGCCGACTGTTTTCGTTTGGTCCTTGTGAACGATTTGGGTGCTATGGTGTCTACGTCCTTACTGTGTTCTTTAAGGCAGGTTTCAAATTTTCGGCCGGTTTCTCCAATCTAACTTTTTTCACCCGAATGAACCTTATTTAATGAGTATGACATAAATAGCATGATGTAACATCACGACATAAACAGAACAACATGTCATGACACAGTATGACATAACACAGCACAATGTAACAGCACGTGACATCACACAGCACCCAGCACGCTGTGATGGTTGGGGGTGGGGTCGCGGTGGCCTGACGATGGCGCCAGAGGGGGAGGAGGGAGAGGGGGAGGAGACGGAAATGCATTCTACTCTCGATGCGATTTTTCTCGGCGATCGAACAACAAACAGGACGCGCTCATGGATTTTTGTGATGGAATTACGTGTGTGCGATCGGGGGCGAAGGGAGGGTGGGGTTGTCGGGATGCGAGAGTCCGTCTCTACAGCTCTGGGAAGCCATTGATGCGTGCGTGCGTGCGTGCGTGCGTGTGTGTGTGTGTGTGTGCGTGTATGGGCGTGCGTGTGTGTGCGTGTATGGGCGTGCATGTGTGTGTGTGTGTGTGCGCATGTGCGTGCGTGCGTGTGTGTGCATGTGCGGGTGCGGGTGCGTGCGTGCGTGCGTGTGTGTGTGCTTGTACATGTGCGTGCGCGAACTGTGCTTGTACATGTGCGTGCGTGCGTGCGTGCGTGCGTACATATAAACCAGGGAGACACGGTGGTACAGTTGTTAGTTAGTCAGGTCTATCTCTCACGCCAAATACTGCGAGTTCAATTTTCAGTCGTCGCAGTGAATAAAGAATTTTCTCAAGATGTAAAAAAAACTTGATTCTTAACGTTGTTGCGGGAAGGTGCTTTGTGAATCCCTCCAGACTATGATGACATGACAACTGAAACGCTCGTGGGACGTGTCTCCAGTCATCGGGAACGAAAACCAACCATTGATAGCATAAAATACTGCCACTGGCCGCCTTCGCTCGCTCGCTCTCTCTATCTTTCGCTCTCGCTCTCTCTGTCTCTGTCTCTCTCTCTCTCTCTCTCTCTCTCTCTCTCTCTCTCTCTCTCTCTCTCTCTCCTCTCTTCTCTCTCTCTCTCTCTCTCTCTCGCTCTCTCTCTCTCTCTCTCTCTCGTCTCTCTCTCTCTCTCTCGCTCTCGCTCTCTCTCTGCTCCTCTCTTCTCTCTCTCTCTTGCTCTCTCTGTGTCTCTCGCTGTCTCGCCCTCTCCTTCTCTGTCGCTCGCTCGCTCGCTCTCCTCTCTCTCCGCTCGCTCCTCTCTCGCTCGGCTCGCTCTCTCGTCCCGTCTCTCTGTTCTCGCCACTGTCGTCTTTCTCTCTGGCCGCTTGCACGCTCCTCCCCTCCCCTCTCGTTCTGTCTCTCGCGTTCACCTCGTTGGGCGTCTCTGCTCCCGTTGCTCGCGTGCGGGGTGTTTCTTGTGATGTGTCGTGCGGGGTCTGTGTCCCTGTGTGTGTTGCGTGTGCCTGTGTCTGTCGTGTCATCGGTGGTGGTCTGTGCGCCAAGGGTGTGTCCGGATCCAGTTGCTATGGCTCCTGGTCACGTAAGCTCATTCTGGTGTAAGACCGGTTACTTTCATCCTTTTTTAAGAAATGGCGGTGTTGATAGTAAGGTTATCTCTTAGTGGATAGACCTGTCTGGTCCAGGGAGCACGGCATCTATCGTGTATAGATAGAAAAATTTAGTACCTTTTAAAAGTTTAATATGATCAAGGAAGTGGAAATTTGATATATTAATGCTTACTACATCTCCATTCCACTAGCAGTGATGTACGGTGAACCCAGATGTGACAGAGCTCTCAGCAGCACCATGTCGTGAGCCTTCATTCTTCGTCTGTAAGAACATCGAAAGCTTTAACATATCCATTATAGTTTGTATAATGGCAGGAAATGAGCTGTTAAATATAGTAAACGTGTACGTACAAGCCCTCCTTAACGTGTCATAGTGTGGTGCTGCGCGTGTTCCTGGATGACGTTGTGGGAGTTTAGTCGTCGTACAAGGTCCTATTCCTGCGGTGATCACGGAATTCGTTGTGACGCCCTTATCACAGGCAGGAGAAAGCACTGCACATATCGTCGTAAGAAAATTAGAAAGTTTTATAGTCAACCCTTTAGTTAAATAAGTTTGTAATGCGCAAGGAAGTGTAAATTGTATATATTGTAAAGCTTACAGTACAGTCAATCCATCTCTCAGGTAGCCAGTTGTGATGACCCGTTGAAATTAGGAGGTTGGCACCCGCCGTTGGCAGAATGTCCAGGTGAGGAGCATGCCAGCCTCAGGTCTGAAAGAAAAAATCGAAACATTTTCATCATCAATTCTTCTGTAACATTAGGTGATTGTTCTGTGGGTTTAGGTTAGCGTAGGTGTCATGTGCCGCGTGTGTGTGTCTGTAGGCGTGAGCGTGCGTGCCTGTCGTGGCTGGTCGAAAGCGGTTGAAGGTGAGACTGTTGTGTGTATTGTGTCTAGTTAATGTGAGTCGCATGATAGTGTTCTGTACCACGTTAGCATACACAGAGGCTCCATGCCTGATGTGTTTGACTCCACTTGTGCTGTGCGCTAAGCCCACATGTTGGTACGTCCAATGTAATCGAGGTGTATAAACTCTCCCTGACCGGCTTAGTGTTATGCTCACTCGCGCCAGTGCACAATTGGTTCACAATTTGCGTCGCCAGGAGAGCAGGCATACTCAGCCAATCTTGCCCTTCAATTTCGTCATGTCTATAAGAACACCATTTACTATAGAAGAATTTCCAATTCATTAGCTCACACCGTCTCATTTCAGGAATAAAGTGTTTACCGGTCTAATCATGGTCCTCCAAGATAGTGTGGATATATTATTTGGTGATATGTATTGTTGTTATGTTGTGTTTGTCTCATGCTAGTGACCTAACGTGTCGATATCTCGCATGTGCAATCTGCATTCAGCCAAGTGCGTTTACTAGCAATGTTGACAGTGGGGTCTAGTTGCCGGATGCTTGCGCACACGCAGCATGTAGCATTCGCATGGTCCTCGATGGTGTGTGAGAGTGTACCGCTGCATTCATCATCGTCTGTAGAATGAAGAATCTGAAAACAGCATTTAATAATGGCAATATCTTCATTACTTGAGTTTGGTAATAATGAGCAAGGAAGTGAGACGTGCTCGGACATTTATTATGTTGAAGGCTGCTTACCTCAGTACAGTCAAATCCAGATCTCCACTGTAGCCAGCTGTTGCATGTTACACGCTGAAAACTTCCAGGAGGTGTGTGTGTCACACGCAGGCATTTAGGCATCACATGACGTCACAGGTGAAGCCTGCATGTCATCAGATCGTCTGTGAAGAAATACGAGAAAAGCAATTTCTAGTCAACACCTTCNTATCTCTCTCTGGCAGCTTGCCAGATCTATAACATCCACTATAGATGTTCAACCATCTCGTTGGGAGTAGTCTAACATTGATAAGCGTTGATAAGCGTGCGGGTGTGTGTCTTGTGTGTGTGTGCGGGTATGTGTCTGTGTGTGTGTGCGTGTGCATGTGTCTGTCTGTGTGTCTGTGTGTGTGTGTCTGTGTGTGTGTCTGTGTGTGTCTGTGCGTGTGTCTGTGTGTACGTGTGTCTGTGGGTGTGTGTGTATGTGTCTATCTGTGTGTCTGTGTGCGTGTGCGTGAGCGTGTGTGTGTGTGTCTCTCTGTGTGTGTGTACGTGTGTCTGTGTGTGTGTGTGTGTGTGTGTGTGTGTGTGTGTGTGTGTGTGTGTGTGTGTGTGTGTGTGTGTGTGTGTGTGTGTGTGT
>NW_014578804.1:56792-61962 GCF_000485595.1 Priapulus caudatus
GCCCACCTCGCCTCGCCCGTTCCCTCCCCTCCCCTCCTCCCTCTCCTCTCCTCCCGTGGTACTTCTCCCACTTCTGCCTCTCCCTCCCCTCGCTCCCCCTCCTCCCCCTCCTCCCCTCCCCTCCCTTCCTCCTCTCCCCCTTCCTCCTGTGCTACTTCTCCCACCCTGCAGCTTCTCCCTCTCTCGTTAAAAATGGTGGGCCAGTGTTCTGTCTCGTTTGTGAGTGGTTGTCGAGCTGTGGGTGGCAGCAGCAGCAGCAAGGGGAGGAGGGGGGAGGGAGGGGGGTTGCGTTTATACGCTCCGAATCTATCAAATGACCTATTGATTCTCCGTGTATTTTTACGGTGACAGCTGTTTCCCACTGGGGGACCTTTTTTTTTTGAAAGTGCAGAGGTGGGGGGGGTTGTCCTTTAATAGAACCGAGTTCTGAGGGTAGGAGGCCCACCCAGGCAGGTAGTTTTTATTATTTGATCGCTATTTCGATGCATTTTGATTGAACCCGCATTTTTTGACGGAATCGTTTCAATTAATAACACAAAAATTGCCCGAAATAAGTACATAGAAAATCTGAATAACCGATTTTTTTGCGAGTAATCCCAAGAGGGAGTAAAACTCGAAAAGCAAATAAAGGGGGGAGGTGGTACTCCACCCCATTCGCCATTTAAGATATCAACATGAACCCCGCCCACCCAACACACTCCCCCAGTCTCCGACGAGTTTGATATGAGAATCACGAATGTTGCAAGGATCAATTTGCCGCGCGTCGATGGTGGCGGCGACAGCATTTCATTCGAAATGGAGATTCGACGATTAAAATCGTGTCCCTGTGCGGCCGATCGCATGTGTAGCCAGCCATTCATGTGTGTGTGTGGATTTCGCTCCAGTGGCTGTAAAATCGTGTGTATGTTCTTTCTCGCTCTCTCTCTTCTCTCTCTCTCTCTCCTCTGTTTTTTTTTTAAATACCAGCTCCGCTAATGATGTTTTTCCTCAATTGCAGGCGTGCGCCGCGTCTCCTCCCGTTTTTTGTCTGTAATCACCAGCAGCACGCGGCACGCACCGCAGCGCACACGCACGACGCGCACACGCAGCACGCCACAGACGCACGGCACAGCGCGACACTGAAGCGGGCACGCAGCGCTAGGTACACACTAGCGCGCCGCAGGGCGCACGCGCAGACGACGCAACGAAACGCAGCACACACTTCAATACCATCGCGGCTTCAATGTATTCTTTGAATAATACTGGGAATCACGGAGATGTGCCAAGCAGGAAGGAAGAGCGTCTCCCTTTCTCTTTCTACTTACAGGCACAACTGCTCTTCGTCTCGTCTCTCTCTCTCTTCTCTCTCTGAGGCCTCCTGCCCGTGGTCGTCTCTGCTGTCTCTCTTATTCTCTTTCCCGTCTTCCACTCTCGTCCCGCTATTCTGCTCCCTCCCGTCGTTCTCCTTTCTCGGTCTGCCTCCGCTCCCCCCTCTCTCTCCCGCTCGTCCCTCCTCATCTCGCCCTCTCTCTATGATTGAAATTGATGCAACTCCGAGTTAAGCCAGGAACACAATAAATCCTTCGTAGCACCGGGCTTTTCCTGTCTCAACAAACCAGCCGCGCCGCGCCGGCGACCAGCGCGGGTCACGGGCAACATGTACAACAACCGCGCAACAACATTATACTTAACAACATCGTTAAACTACACTGTACAACCAACTGTTGCAACTGAAATTCTCCGTACAACAACTCGCCAACACATTATACAACAACATGCTGTACAACACTGTCAACAACACTCGTAGCAAGCAACTGTAAACATACATTATACCAACAAGCTGGTTAACAAGCATGCGTACACAACTGTCAACAACGTCATCCGTACAGCAATGTTGCAACCAACATAAGCAACTGTCACAACCATCGGTACAACAACTGATCACAACATCGTTACAGCAATCTGTTAAGCACATTATAGCCTGATCATACTCTCAACCAACATCGTACAAGCAACGTCAACAACATCGTACGCACAGCTGTTAACAACATTAAACTGTACGACAACTGTCACACAAACATCGTAGCCAACAATCGTGTTTAAACATACATTATGAACGACAACTGTTAACAACATCGTACGGCATACTCGTGTTAAGACAACATTATACGACAAGCTGGTTTAACCAACGAAATCGTACGACACCTGTCCTAATACAACATTATATCGACAGACTGTCAACACATTCGACGGCAACGTCACAACACGCCGGCTCGTCTCGAATACGGTGTTGACGATAACCGCAACTACAGGCAACGGCAACCCAAGGTGGCAGGGGTTGTGGGGCCGAGGTGGGCGGGATGGGTTTGTTGGTGTGGGTTTCATCGTAGGCGTGGGTAAGCCGTAATACTGTACAAGATATACTAGCTAAGCTATACTATACTCAGGCTTTCATGATTTGAAAAGTAGAGGAGGACTAGACTAATGTCACTCGCCGTAGGACACCAATTAGGCGTTCTTTCGAACGGCTGCCATATCACACCGCCTTTAGAGAGGGCATGATCGGAGAGCTCACCACCTAAAAAAATCACATTACCGCTTAATGAGCATGATGGAGAGCTTCACACTAAAAATGCACACGCTTGTTAAAAGGATGAGTGGAGAGCTCGCTTGAGTCGGCTCCCATGCATGCCTTCTTGGGTGTGATGATGAATCATCGACCAAGTCCTCAGTCTTAAGTGAAATCCAAACGAAAATTGGGATGTCGTGTCAATGCTACTGATTTAATCTTTATGCATTCATCTTCACGCTTCATTCTCTTCATGGCTGGCTTCGTCAGGGAATTAGCATTCTTTGCACTCCAAACAACCCACACTAGCACATCAGATTAATAAAAAGTTGATCGGATGTAAAAATTAACTTGTTTTATTTTATTCTGATTTCCATCCTTGTCAGGAGATTCTACATCCATGTACGCTGCATATTCAGTCGGCAAATATATGCATCACAATCCAGTTCGACAAACTAGACAATTACGTTGTACGTAGTAGCCACGTATGTAGCCGCTTTCAGCCGCTACGACTGGGTTTCACGTTGGCAGACAACCAGCTCTCGGCCACGTATAGTAGAAACGAGCAGGTTAACTTGTGGCGCTACCCGTATAGTACCCTGTATTGGAATGAGTTTTTGTTTACGTTATTTTATATATATATATAAACCAGTAGTAGTAACGACAGCACCCTGTACCTGCTGGGCGATATCGTCAGTCACTTACGCACGCGACAAATTGTTTGTGTTTTTGTCTAACGCTTTTTGTCACCACGCTCCACTTGAGAACTCCTAGGAGCGCTAATTTCAACATAATAGACATACTTTGGTGGCGCGATTTTCAACCACTTTTAGAGGCGCCGATGATGTCGCGACCATGGAACAATGTTCGGGGGCGCGGCTGCGAGCGCGAAGGCCGAATCGGCGCTCCTTAAAAATGACAGCGCTGTAAATACTGATAACTAATCTACTGACTATGCCATGCATTGCCATGCCATGGCGCGCTCGCATGCGCATTCCATGCCCATGGCTGTTGCCTATAGCTTATACTATGCTATACTTCATTATTTCTATAATACGGCCTGGGCGTGGGTCTAGGGAGGCGTGGCGGGAAGTTATGTAGGGTGGGTAGTGGTCTTGGGGTGCAGGATGATGTGGTGTGGAATAGGTTGTTTGGCTGTGGGTGTCGTTGTAGCGCATTGTGGGCTAGGGACGTGGGGGTGGAAGGTGGTGTGGGTTGTGGGGCTTTCTTATAGTTGTAGGGGTGGTCCGTGTAGGGGTTGTGGGGTGCGATGATGTGGGTGTGGAATGGGTTTTGTGAGTGGTTGTCGTTTAACGGCGTCGCCTGTGGTGGCTGCGGGATGAAGGTGGAAGGGTGTGTGTTGTGGTTGTTAATCTTAGGGTGGTGTAACTAGGTGCTTGGGGTGGCCAGATCATGCGGTGTGCAATGCGTTGTCCGTGTGGCCGTGCGTGGCGTGGTGTGGCGGGGCTGGGCGTCGATAGGACTATGCAACAATCCACGGCAAGCACTACCTAACAACGGGCCCCGTTCACGGAAGCTTGAGATCTAAGAAAGTTTACTGGCTAGTAATAGTTATAGTATAGTTAAATTTTATTTTTCTTTATTTTTTTTTTAAATTCTTAGTGTAGTATAGGTCTCTAGAACTATAGTCCATCTGTGTCACAGCCAACCGGGGCCTGTGGACTAGGATTTAAGCAAACTAACAGCAGAATATTCACACACGAAGTATGCAAACCCTGCACCCACCACCCCAGCCCCTTTGAATACCGTGCCGCATTTCCCATTTTCAGCTGGACAAATATTACTGTTGCCCCCCCCTCTGGAGACCCATGCCGTTGCGCAATCTCGAATTCCGAAGACGCGAGCAAAACATCCGGCCGTCTGTCGCGTGCTAAGAGGGAGCCAGCATCGCTACGTATCCGATTCGCTGCGTTCTTACCGCCGAGTTTCGTCCCGTTATTTAGCGATGAAGAAGGCTAGGTCACCATAGCGATGACGAAATTACGATCGGATCATGCGTCATGCTGAGTGCGATGTCGCCTTTTCGGCGCTACTACTGGTCTGCGATCTCAAAATTAGGGCATCGCTTTTTTTCATTTATGTTCGCTCCTCGATCGGAGATTACAGAGAGTGGTAATCAAACACGCCTCTCGGGTATTATCGTTAACTTTTTTTTTACAATTAATAATATTATAAACGTTGAGTCTGGGGCGCCCGCATTTGGCATTCTCTATAATTTCCTCGTTACACTGCGTTACCACACATGACAATGCACACGGTCACAGTACGAACAGTCTCACCCCCCCCCCCCAACAAACCAGCGGATGGATGCTCCAATAGATCTGGTGAAGTCATCTGCATAAAAAGATAAGCGCCGCTTTAAAACCAGCACGCAGCAATTGAAACTAAAACTGGAGCTGCCAATATCTGTAGGCTCGTAACATTGTACAAGAGTAAACCCGAGAGCGAGGTGCTGAGAGAGAGAGGAGAGAGAGAGAGAGAGAGAGAGAGAGAGAGAGAGAGATAGAGGGGAGAGAGAAGAGAGAGAGAGAGCGAGAGAGAGACGAGAGAGAGATGAGAGAGAGAGGAGAGGAGAGAGAGAGAGAGAGAGGATGCAGAGAG
>NW_014578805.1:0-6094 GCF_000485595.1 Priapulus caudatus
GGGGCACGTGCCCCCCCCAGGCCCCCCCGTAGCTACGCCCCTGACGCACGCACGCATGTACATAAACACTGCCTCCCTGCCCAGCGGCAGCTCTTCCGCAGCTAAGACCTACCATGGCCTACATTCGTGCGCGTTGGTGTGTGTGTGTGTGAGTCATAGCGCAGGCAATGTGCGCCGTTGCCCGTGACTGCGCAGATGCAGGATCTACTGCTACTGCTGATGCTGCTGCTGCTGCATGGGTGTGGCTGTATGGAAGCGGTGTACCTAGCCGGCGGACTCTCCCTCTCTCTATATCTCTCATTCTGTATCTTCTCTCTCTCTCTCTCTCCTTCTCTCTTCTCTCTCTTCTCTCTCTCTCTCTCTCTCTCTCTCTCTCTCTCTCTCTCTCTCCTCTCTCTCTCTCGTCTCTGTCTCTCTCTCTCTCTCTCTCTCTCTCTCTCTTCTCTCTCTCTCTCTCTCCTCTCTCTCTCTCTCTCATCTCTCTCTCTTCTCTCTCTCTCTCGCTCTCTCTTCTCTCTCTCTCTCTCTCTCTCTCTCTTTCTCTCTCTCTCTTCTCTCTTTCCTCTCTTCTCTCTCTCTCTCTCTCTCTCTCTTCTCTCTCTTTCTCTTTCTCTCTCTCTCTCTCTCTCTCTCTTCTCTCTCTCTCTTCTATCGCGTCGCTCGCTCGACTCGCTGCTTCTCCCTCTCTCTACATCATCTAATCTTTCTCTCCTCTATCTCCCGTCGAGGCCACTTCCTGCATGACTCGGTCCCCATGGCAATCGTCTGTTAATTACGAGCAGGGCCGTGAACCACGTACTACCGTCGCTCGTCCGTGTGTCGTGAACAGCGCTGCTGAATCACACAGTAGGGCTTCATCGACGCCGGGGAAGGAGGGCTGTATGGGCAGACCCCACCCCGATGTGTGTGTGTGTGTGTGTGTGTGCGCTCGACTGGTGTGTGTTGTGTGTGTCGTGCGTGTGCGTGTGCGTGTGCGTGTGCGTGTGCGTGTGCGTGCGCGTGCGCGTGCGCATGCGTCCGTGCGTGTGTATGTATGTGGGAGTATATGTGTGTATGCGTGCGTGCGTGCGTGCGTGCGTGCGTGTGCGTTTGTGTGTATACGTACAGCGTTGTCTGCTGCACGCTGCACGTATAGTGATGGCGGTCTGAGCGCTAAGCGGTCCCCCGATTCATTTGTCGCATCGGCGAGATAATATTTTGCTTGTCCTCCTTCGCCTATTTGTTTTTACGCTCATTGTGACAGCAGTCCGGCTGGCGGGCGGGCGGTTAACACGACCAGCTTACGTTAGACTGGTCTGAGTAGAGCCGAGTGTGTAGCCAGGAGAGGGAAGTGTGCTGTTGTGAAAATCTCTTCCGATGAAGAGCTTCGATTGTTTTGATGGTTGGTGGTGGTGGAGGAGGAGGAGGAGGAGGAGGAGGAGGAGGAAGTGTGCACTGTCGCTTGCGGAGAGCGGTTGCTGTGTACATAGAGAGTACACGCTACGCCTTTATCTCAACTAATAGATGTTCACTGCTGCACTTGTAAAGCTAACACGCGATTCGCACTCTATCTTAATTGCCAATCTTCTGCGAGAAACAGAGCATGACCGCATATAAATATATATATGTACACCTATAAAGGCTATAATCTGTTTGCGTGTGTTCGTGCGCGTGCGTGCGTGAGCACTTACATGTTATTACTTTCTACGTCAGTGTACGTTTAAATTCGACGTTCGAGTCTCAATTGCGAAGCCTCTTCCATCGCCCGCCGGGATACGCCGTGAAGCCAATCATAAATATCTTATCATGCACCAAACCGAACCATACAGTTCTTATACGGCCACGCGTCCATAAGAATCTCGAATAAACGTCAGTGTGTGGGAGGCAGGCTGATCGCAAGGGGAAGCAATGTTATTTCATCATAACTTTCTCGTGCCCGAGGCCACGCGCGCGCTGCGTCCGCAAAACTGCGTCTTCAAGACGAAGGCGACTTGTGTCTCGTGGGGGAGCGGGGAATTCAGAAACGGAAATTTGATTTCGTACGCCGTGAGTTCTCGTGTTTGCGCTTCTACTCTACCGCCATGGAGAGATAGTGGGTGATGCAACCATGCAGCGTCGGATGTAGTAACTGCCCGCCCATAGCTCTCGTGATTTTAGTCATGTTACATCATCGCCCGATGTTCTCACCCACCCGCCCACTTGCTAGCGCTGTATAGTGAGTGAGTGAGTGAGTGAGTTGGGAGAGTGAGTGAGTGAGTGAGTGAGTGAGTGAGTGAGTGAGTGAGTGAGTGAGTAGCCTACACGCGGTCCATGTGTCCAGAAGACAAGCTAGTTCACGAGAGCAATTAATTTGCTAAGCATTGTGATGTAATCAGTAGTAAATAATATAGACACTATTATATACAGTACTACTATATACTATATACCATATACTATATACTATCAGGAGTGAATAATAATAGATTATTATTATTATTATTATTATTATAATATTATTATTATTAATATCTATTATTATTCACTTCTGATGCTATTATGAACTATAGAGACTATATTATGCACTCCTGATGTAATGTCAGGCATGCACGTATGGGCGCCGTGTGTGAATCTGAGGTGAGACCCCATCATCACAGAGTATATAGTCGTTGAATATTATATTACGTTCCGAGTTAAAAATAGTACGTACAATGAGCTTCCGGCGATCAATTAGGTATTACCACCAGCTGGCTTCGTACCGGTGTCATCACCCTGATCATTAGCATCAGCAGCAGCACCACCGCCATCATCATCAACAGCAGCAGCAGCATTTCAGCAGCATCATTAACATCAGCATCGTCGCCATCATTGTAGTCGTCATCGTTCTTGTAGTTGTCTCCGTTTTGTAGTGACTGCCGAAACCGCGTACCTTGTTATATATATTATATTATTTGTTATTATATTAGCCAGCCTAACAATGTGATAGTAGCTCGTAGTTTGTTCAGGAAACTCTACTAAACATGTTATCTCCTGCTGTTTCCGTAGCGCGGCACACAGCGTGGTCACGGGGAAAAGTTGAAAGTAGAAGCATGGCATGATGGTATGTGTGGCGGTAGTGACTGACTACTGATTCACACGCTACCTACGCTCCCGCAACATGTTCTGCTTGCATCTATGACAAATACGACATACGCATATTATACGCTCTCCTATGACACTATTTGTCATAGGAAGATTCCTCCTATGACAAATATTGGCGAGTCAACTTCGTTCCGCTTTACAGCTGAAATTTACTGCTTGCGTTCATAATAGTGCGCCTAAACTCCTATGATGCGCACAACACATACAACAATATTTGTCATAGGAAGAATCTTCCTATGACAAATTGTGTCATAGGAGAGCGTATATGCGTATGTCGTATTTGTCATAGATGTTAGCAGAACAGGCCGACTCCCAGCAGTTCAGCACCTCGCTTACTGATAACGAGGTTTTATTTGCGCGTACATCTGCCTTCACGCGTATTTGGAACCTCTTCTCTCTGCATTACCCGTAACCCGCACCAACTCCACGCGCTCAAATAGAGTTGTGTTCACGTGTCACGATATACGGGCGTGAAAAATTCAGTACCTATGCTATACGAATGTGTCTGCATACCGACGGCTAGTGGTTATGAATGCAACCGATTTGCCGATATGCGTCGTGAGCGAGGAAGCGAGCGGCTTTCTTGTGAAGTGCATTGCAGGGGAAACTAACTACTCGCGTTTCACACGCGTGCATCTCGTACAGTATCGCTCAGCAGATAATATTTCACCGAGCCTACTGCAAACATGCGCGAACTTCTCCTGTTAACTCTCTGCAGAGAAGATTTAGCGGTGGTGGATGCGTTAGCAGGAGTATTCGAAAAATGCGGCCGCGCGCGTAATATTCTTCGTGTTTTTTTTTAATTGGTTGCAAACATGGGGAACGAAAAATATAACGCCTTCAAACAGCGCCCCTCGATGCTGTGCCATAAAATAACGGTTAGGTTCCCGTGTTTGGCTTTCATTGTAGCCGGCTGCCGCAGTCTGAAAAGACGCTGCGGCAATTACGCGTGCTAAATGAATATTGCCAATAGAACGCAATAGAAGGCGAGGTCTGCAAGAACATCGATTGCGTCAATCGAATGGGTGAATCACAGTAACACGTGGTTCCCGGGACAGACCAACCTCTAGCCTTCCACCCAACGGCGTTCCACCGCGTAGTGGAAGATGGAGAGGGGGGGGAGGGGGCGAGACGAGGGGCAGCAGAATGCGGTGACGTCTCCCTGTCTCTGGGGGAGGGTGTTCGCGCGGTGGGTGAGGCTCGGGCGAGCGTGAGCGCGTGCGCGGAGTAGCTGTACAGTAACCCCTGGTGGGATGCTGGCGCGCACGCTGCGGAGCTCCCTGTAATTATCTCTCCTAATGAGACGATTCTGATGTAGAATGCAGCCGCTTGATTATTACGCATGTAAATGCTGTTGTCCTCGTGCGGCTGGCTGGCTCCATCAAAGCAGCCCGCCGAGGGTCGGACCTCCATACGGTCCCCAACCCCAGCGTGCTGAGAAAAAAAATAAATGACGAATTACGAAGAAATTACGAAAATGCCGAGTCTCGAGTGAACGTTTGATTGCAATACGAGATGATACGTTTCGGTGATAAAACACACAGCAGCTTTCGGATCTTGTGGCGTGCGTATATATATATGTGCGATGGGCGGCTCAAGCAGTGATCCGCCCGCGTCCATCAAGTGGATTTGCTAGCATGCTGGTGTGGAAGACAGACACATGAGATCGCATCTGGAAACTCGATCATGTTCGCATTTGCAGAACGTTAGGCGCCGTTGCGTGCGCGACACACGCTGACGTCAGAGGGAATACAATCACATTATATATTATTTGACATTATTACACATATGTGTATTTCTATTATTATTAACAGGAGTGAATTATAATAGATTAGATATATATAATAGATTATTATTATTCACTCCTGTTATTAATATATATATATATATATATATATATATATATATATATAATGTATTATAATTATATACATTATTTTATGATTCATCATATATCTTATTTTATTCATTACGAGAGCTGAATCCACGCAATATGTTCGTGAGCGGGCGGTTGACGAACTACACTAACACGTTCACCATGTTGTTCTCTGTATTCACTAACCATAATTATACGTGCTATCGTGGGTTAATAATGACAATTTATCATTATTAAACCCTGGTACCATGTTGTTCTTCGTATTTGCACAAACAACTTTTTAACACGCGTTTTTCATGCGCAGAGTTTATAACGCTCTCTGGGTTCCTCGTGGCGGGCTTTTGATGGTAGGTGGGAGTTAAAGTGACTCCGTCACCGTATATAATATTTCCACTTTTTCACAAAATGTAAGTAATTCGGTTTACTTTTTATGGTCAAATTGCTGCATTATACTTCCTATTTTACTATTCTATTCGTTGTAAACATACACTCGTGACTCATACATAGCCCATAGCAAGCAATTAATGTCAGGAACATGATATCAAATCGTCCAGGTTTTTTGGATTTTTAACTAGTTGAGAAACAATCTTATCAGGTAAGAATTTGACGATACGGTTAGTCCCGTTCGTTCTTACTTTTAATGTAAAAAAATGGCAACAAAAAGTTTACAAATTTTACCATAGAAAATTCGTGATGTAGTCAATTTAAGTGCCCGTCAGTTCTCTTCGTGTGGTAACAGGGACGTGGCAGTGACCTATCATGAACACGCAACGCTCCACGGGTAATCTAAGGCAAAGGGCGGTTGGAATTGCACTCGTGCAACGTCTATCTTTCTCCCCTATCCATTATCTCTCTTCCTCTTCCTTCAACTTTCCATCTCTGCTGCGATCTATCTATCAATCCATCTATCTGTCTGTCTATCTATCTATCTATCTGTCTATCTGTCTGTCTGCCTGTCTGTCTGTCTGTCTGTCTGTCTGTTTGTCTATCTATCTATCTATCTATCTATTTATCTATCGGTCGATAGATTTATCCATCCATGATCCACCCATACATCTATTCATCCATCTCTCTCTCTCTCTCTCTCTCTCTCTCTCTCTCTCTCTCTCTCTCTCTCTCTCT
>NW_014578805.1:7218-9223 GCF_000485595.1 Priapulus caudatus
TGCTGCTACTGCATGCTACTGCTGCTGCTGCTACTGCAACTGCTGCTGCTGCTACTACTGTAACTGCTGCTGAACATCATCGCGTGATGCTGACAGCCAGCGTCCCGCCGTCTGACGTCACGCGTACGCATTCGCTGATTGCGCTAGCGTTATCATCCGATCTTCAGCCTGCATAGATGGTCCTAGCCGACTCTGACTCCCTGCCGGGGCGATGGCGGAGAGGAGGCGCTTGCACCAGTCTATCATAGCAGGACCCTGGAGAGAGAGAGAGAGAGAGAGAGAGAGAGAGAGAAAGAGAGAGAGCGAGGGGGATGGGTAATGCAGGTTGCTGTGTGATTTTCATTTTATTTTAGTAAATTTGCGGAGTAGAGAGATGACTCTGGTACCGATTCGAAATTGCGAGTATCGTTGAGTGATTGCTGCGTGGTTATGTAGAGCACGCACACGCACGCACGCACGCACGCACGCACGCACGCACGCACGGACACACGCGCCAAAGAGCTCAAGGGCGATGTTACTGCTGCCAGACCCTGAAATAGAAGAATCTATAGTGCAAATTTGCAAATATCATAATATCTGCTATCATGTCTCTAGACTAAAAGCAACTTCTCGGCGTTTTTCCTGATCACGATTTTTCCCACCCTGTTAGAGCGCTTGCATCGAATTAAACCAAAATATCAAACGTTTACCTGCGATTCGTGCTGGCATATGCCTCAAGCTAACTGCTGTTGCTTTGACTCTTCCCTGTTTCCTTGTCTTGCGTCCTATCTACCAATCTTCCGCTTTCCTTTTTTCGTTTCTGCATCGACTAACCATAGTAACTTTATGTCTCACTCTCTGTGTCTATCTCTCTCTCTCTCTCTCGTTCTCTCTCTCTCTCTCTCTCTCTCTCTCTCTCTCTCCCTCTCTTTCTCTCTCTCCCCTCCCTCCCTCTATCTTTTTCTCTAACTCACCTTCTCCCCACCCTCTCTCTCATTAGCCCTCTGCCACCCCCCTCCCCTGTCCGGCCGAGTGTGCGAAATTACGTCTGCATTGTAACGTGTATTTAGTACTATTTACATATATAAATGTTCCACGTATTTGCGTCGCTCTCTTATAAGCCGTAGTTGTGTGCCGGCGATCGATGCAATTCCCGACATGTTGTTTTTTGCGTCGGTCGCGCTGTTTGCCTCGCGGTGCGATAGACAGTGAGGCTGCAGCATCATTGCATTCCTCCGTAACCCGTGCCGACGACAAGGCTTCATATAACGCGTAAATTAGTTCGGAAGAAGAAGATGCGGAAATGTCACGAGGCAGGGGAGAGTGTATAGAAATACTATCGGCTACGTGGCCGCGGGCGTCTGTGTGCGTGTCTGTGTGTGCGTGCGCGTCTGTCTTCGTGTGCGTACGTGCGTGTGCGTGTGCGTGTCTGTGTGTGCGTGCCTGCGCGTGTGTGTATGTGAGTGTCCGCGTGACTGTACGGACGTGCGTGTGCGTGCCTGCGCGTGTGCGTATGTGAGTGTCCGCGTGTACGTACGTGCGTGTGCGTGTGCGTATGTGCGCGTGTGAGTGTGCGTGCCTGCGCGTGTACGTGCCTGCGCTTGAAAGATATACACCGAAAAGTTGAGGCTCGGAATGCGAATACACGAGTGAGGAGTGATCAGGCGGGTAGATGGTGAAAGTGCGGTTATTTCCTCCCCAGATACAGTGGACTGCTGTAGCAAAGACGGCGATTATTATAGGGCGGGCTGCGCGTTTCGAGGCAAAATGCACAGAACTCATATGAGACCGTCGACTGTTTTCCCACTCGTGTGCGTTGCCTTTCAATGAGCTGAGGTGACGTGACTTGGCAAAAATTAGTTGTCGGATCTTCGTTGGATTGCGGCAGTTAGGAGTTGGTGGCAGCGCTGTCTGCGGTGCGTGCGCGCGGGTGTGTATGTGTGTGTGTGTGTGTGGTGGTGTGTGTGTGTGTGTGTGTGTGTGTGTGTGTGTGTGTGTGTGTGTGTGTGTGTGTGTGTGTGTGTGT
>NW_014578805.1:9840-13257 GCF_000485595.1 Priapulus caudatus
TCTCTCTCTCTCTCTCTCTCTCTCTCTCTTTCTGCCTAAAGCTAATCTGCATGTTGCCTGATGCCATTTTCGCGGTTGTTTCCACCATGGCAACCGGCAATGTTAATGAGGGAACACGACTTCTATTCCCAGGCGACGTCGCTGCAGCCCGACACGGCGTCGCCCCCTGCTGCGCGTATGAAGCCCTCAGTATTCGATCGTGGGCAGTGCTAACGCAGCCTTATTGCTTACGTGTTACTGCGTAGTCGCACGTACCCACATCTCTCTTCTCAGGGAAAAAAATAAAATTTATTTTTCGGGGGCTACTTTTCAAGCTCGCGTGCATGAAAATAGCACTCTAAAATTTGGTTTGCATTGAACTCGATGCAAATTTACGTGCTCTTTTTGGCATTTCCGGTGCTCTTTTTGGCATTTCGGGGGCTAAATCGCCGTGTATTTTTTTCACTGTACTCTCTATCGGTGTGCGTCGTTAAACGCTATGTTGTGCGACCGCTACGCACTATAGTAGGTGTTGGCCGAGTTGAGCCTGAACTGGCAGGAGGCTAGTTGAACCCCGCATGGAGCAGGAGGCAGGGCAGGAGGCAGGGAACCTGGCCCGGTGGCACATGCGCATGTGCCACGGGGGCCAAGTTCCCTGACTCTTGCTCTTCCCTTCTGCTCTTCTTCTATCCTGCTCTTCTTTCCTGCTCTTCCCTCCTGCTCTTCCTTCCTGCTCTTCCCTCCTGCTCTTTCTTCCTGCTCTTTCCTCCTGTTCTTCCCTCCTGCTCTTCCCTCCTGATCTTCCTTCCTGCTCTTCCTTCCTGCTCTTCCCTCTTGCTCTCCCTTCTGCTCTTCCATCCTGTTCTTCCCTCCTGTTCTTATCTCCTGCTCTTCCCTCCTGTTCTTCCCTCCTGCTCTTCCCTCCTGCTCTTCCCTTCTGTTCTTCCTTCCTGCTCTTAGTAAGAGCCTCTTCCCTCCTGTTCTTCCCTCCTGCTCTTCCTTCCTGCTCCTCTCTCCTGCTCTTAGTAAGAGCCTCTTCCCTCCTGTTCTTCCCTCCTGTTCTTCCCTCCTGCTCTTCCCTTCTGTTATTCCTTCCTGCTCTTAGTAAGAGCCTCTTCCTTCCTGCTCTTCCCTCCTGCTCTTCCCTTCTGCTCTTCTTTCCTGCTCTTCCCTCCTGTTCCCCCCTCTTGCTCTTCCCTCCTGCTCTGACGGCCTTTGTTTGCAATGCGTGGAAGCTGTCACTGTAGTGACAGCCGTTGTCAGTGCCCTTACGTTGCTGGCAGACGGACATTGACTCGTGTAAATAGATGGAGAGCTGTCGGGCCTCGTGGCTCTCGCTCTGTCAGCTGGGGTTTGTTTAGAGTGAAGGGGACTTAATAGCTCTAGAACTGTAGCCCTTCGCTCTGTCTGTGGCTAGAGCTAGAGCTATGGGACTTCCTAGCTCTAGGACTATAGCCCTTCGCTCTGTCTGTGGCTAGAGCTAGAGCTAGGGGACTTCCTAGCTCTAGAACTATAGCCCTTCGCTCTGCCTGTGGCTAGAGCTAGAGCTATGGGACTTCCTAGCTCTAGAACTATAGCCCTTCGCTCTGCCTGTGGCTAGAGCTAGAGCTATGGGACTTCCTAGCTCTAGAACTATAGCCCTTCGCTCTGCCTGTGGCTAGAGCTAGAGCTAGGGGACTTCCTAGCTCTAGAACTATAACCCTTCGCTCTGTCTGTGGCTAGAGCTAGAGCTAGGGGACTTCCTAGCTCTAGGACTATAACCCTTCGCTCTGTCTGTGGCTAGAGCTAGAGCTATGGGACTTCCGTGCGTGCGGTGACTGCAGTGATGGGAACCTTTTGCCGGCTGCACGAAGAACGCCTCCCCCCGTTCACCTCTGAGAGACGTGCTTCTTTCGTAATTGCAGACCGAGAACTTGCCTGGCGATTCGTAGCAATCGCGTGCCTATACGCGGCCTGCGCTGGAATTACACATTCATTTCATGATATTATGCGGCCCTTTCACTTTGCACGTGATTGCCGTCGTCACTGCATTAGACAGCGTGCGTGGCCGGAGTATTGATTCTGCAACTGATACGGTATTAATCACCTTGGATATGGCATGCGCTTGTTTGTACATGGCATGATTCATATTCCAGCGTATGTATGTGGGGCGTAATTATATTATCAGGAGGCAGTATTGATAGACTCCTGATATTATTACAATGGGTACGTACGGGAGCGCCGCGTGTGTGCGAATTATCGTATGCCGCCGATTTCTACGCTTGACGCCTGTACAACGCGAATACAAATTGCGGGTTCTTTTCTCACGCGCGTAGCCACGAATGTGTTGTCGTTGCCGTCATGGCGGCTTGCGCCGTGAGAGTGTGTTTAATCGCGTGTCGATTTCACGCCAGATACGCATGCGATGCGTATGTGCAGTGCTCGGCGTTGTAATTGAACGCGCGATTTTGCCATTGCGTGGTTATGTGTGTGCGGGTGGGGGTGGAGGGAGGCTGAAAGAGAGCTGACGCACGCGCCATCTGCCACTATCCTTTCTCGTTTGTCTGCCTGCCGCTGACGTTCGATTCGTTGCTGGCGGTTCGGAGCTCTAGCGTCTTGCCCGTGTGAGTCTACGAGGATATATTTGTTACAGTATAGGAGGTGCGGTGCCTTTACACTGTAGGGAGGCTGTCTGTCGCGCAGCCAAACGCCTCATCGTTTAATGAAGCCATTTCGACTTCCGGCAATGCGGGTGCCGGCAAAGTCGTAAAGCTGCTCGCGGGATCTTGCTCAGCTGCCGCCGTCGCTGCTCGGGTCGCCGCGAATTTTACGGGGCTTCTTTCGACGCGATTCGGAATTTTATGTATATAGCGGCGGCGACGCGTAAATTAGTTGCATCCGCCGCCGAGGTGCCACACGTGTGAAGCCGTACAGTGGGTGATGGTAGTAGTAGCAACAGCAGCAGCAGCAGCAGCAGCAATAATAGTGTCATCATCATCATCATCAGCAGCAGCAGCAATAGTGTCATCATCATTATCAGCAGCAGAAGCAGCAATAGTGTCATCATCATCATCATCATCATCAGCAGCAGCAGCAGCAATAGTGTCATCATCATCATCATCATCAGCAGCAGCAGCAGCAGCAATAGTGTCATCATCATCATCATCAGCAGCAGCAGCAGCAATAGTGTCATCATCATCATCAGCAGCAGCAGCAATAATAGTATCATCCTCATCATCAGCAGCAGCAGCAATAGTGTCATCATCATCATCATCAGCAGCAGCAGCAGCAATAGTGTCATCATCATCATCAGCAGCAGCAGCAATAATAGTATCATCCTCATCATCAGCAGCAGCAGCAATAGTGTCATCATCATCATCATCAGCAGCAGCAATAATGGTATCATCATCATCATCAGCAGCAGCAGCAATAGTGTCATCATCATTATCAGCAGCAGAA
>NW_014578805.1:14951-17325 GCF_000485595.1 Priapulus caudatus
GGGGGGGGGGGGATTAAGTGCTGCGTTCGACTGGCATTGGCAGCGAAGTGCGCTCCTATTATGCTTCCCTGTACGGTCGTTGGTGCAGTGTCGCTGTGTTCCGTGGCAGTCGGCAAGCTGCTCTCAACCTTGGCAGCAGACTCGCCATAGCAACAGCAGCAGCAGCAGTAGTGGGAGTAGCAGTAGTAGTGGCAGTAGCAGTAGCAGTAGCAGTAGCAGCAGTAGTGGCAGTAACAGTAGTAGCAGTAGTAGTAGCAGCAGCAGCAGCAGCAGCAGCAGCAGTGGGAGTAGCAGCTAGTAGAAGCAACAGTAAGAGTAGTAGCAGTAGTGGCAGCAGGAGCAGTAGTAGCAGCAGTAGCAGCAGCAGCAGCAGCAGCAGCAGCAGCAGCAGCAGTATCATCAGCAGCAGCAGCAGCAGTAGTAGTAACAGCAGCAGCAGCAGCAGCAGCAGCAGTAGAAGCAACAGTAACAGTAGTAGCAGTAGTGGCAGCAGGAGCAGCAGCAGTAGTAGCAGCAGTAGCAGCATCAGTAGTGGCAGTAGCAGCGGCAGCAGCAGCAACAGCAGCAGCAGTATCATCAGCAGTAGTAGTAACAGCAGCAGCAGCAGCAGCAGCAGCAGCAATAGAAGCAACAGCGGCAGCAGCAGCAGTAGAATCAGTAGTAACAGCAGCAGCAGTAGTAACAGTAACAGCAGCAGCAGTAGAAGCAGTAGCAGCAGCAGCAGCATTAGAAGCAGTTCTGCAATAATCTTCTGTCGTACCATCGCAAGTTTTTAATAGCGGCGTCTGGGGCTTATTGTGGAATGTTATATAATAGCTTAGCTTAGGCTGCAGAACTAAACCCTGCTGTCTCACTGCTGCTCACAGTTAATGCTCTGGTTAATGCTTATGTGGTTTGACGGCGGCTCCATCTTTCGGTGATTAATCGAGTTTTTTGTCAGGAGCTCTGCCTCAGCGCATTGATAAATAATGCAATAACCGAAAAGAAGGATGCAAAGTAATTTATCAATAATTGATATTTACATAACACAGCGTGCGTCACTCGTGCGACAATGCCTTTGCTTTTTGCAGCCAGCTAAAATTCCCAGCGGATGTTTTCTACCAGCTTGATTGAATTCCGTGAGAACCGCTGTGCCCTGCCCCGTGACGTGTATAACAGGTTAATCGTGCAGACGTGTGAATTAAGTAATAAACGTGGCAATAAAGGCGTTGCAATTCAGTCCTAATATTGCAGCGTTTTGATTGCGCACACGCTGAATTGCTGCTCGGGTTTAACTGGTTGTGAAACAAACAGTTATTGAGAGTTTGGTACGTATTTGTGCAAAACAAACATGGTTCATCCATTCGTGTAGCAGAGACGAAAATCAGTCAAGGTTAATAAAACTGTTGTAAGGGGGCAGGAAAGGATAATGAGAGTAAGAAGATGTTATTACCATCTATCATGTGGCAATAATCAACACATTACAGGCTTTCACAACATTTGTTTCTGGAACGTATTGTTTGTTAATGTGTAGCAATAGGTTACAGCAGTTAACCCTAAATGCATTGGCCGACTAACTTAGCTCCAAGGAATGGTGTTGTATAGGCGTTATAGATGTAGGCTACAGTCACAGCCGTATCAGAGCCCCAACCCTAGCTCGACACTGTGTGAGAATGAATGTATATAAAATCTTGCACTACGAGATCTTTTCTTGGAGCTAAGCCGTACACTAGCCGTACCCTATTTGGTACTGTACAAGAAAAGTGGGGAAGGTCTGAGAAGGAAGAATGGCACAGGCTTTGAATCTCTGCAGAACAGTTCTATTTCTACACCAAATGGCATTTGTGTGTGTGTGTCTGTGTGCGTGCGTGCGAGCTAGCGTTCGTGCGTGCGAGTGAGCGTGCGTGCGAGCGAGCGTTCGTGCGTTCGTGCGTGCGTGCGTCCATGGATCGGGCGTTCATGTGCATGCGTGCACACTGAACTGTGCGTGTGTGTGCATATATTGTTTACACTGCCACGCCGTCTCGTAATTCTTACCCTTTTAGTGGTTTTATCCATTCGAAAAATTGATTAACGTGCATTTCCGTTACATAACAGCGTGTTCTAAACGTGTGAGGTTCAGCCATTAACAAGTGCGTGCCGTTCTTGTGTTTTTTCAGCTGTCTGGAGCTACGCTTCTAGGCATTGGCATCTGGCTCCTGGTTGAGCCAGACAACCAGCATTTCCTTGAGATTCTGAAGGTGCCTAGCACAGATGAGATGTTAAAGTAAGTCGAAATTAGCAAAGAGCTCCCTCCCCCTCACTGCTTCTTTGCAGAGCCTCTCTCTCTCTCTCTCTCTCTCTCTCTTCTCACTTCTCTCTCTCTCTCTCTCTCTCTCTCTCTCTCTCTCTCTCT
>NW_014578805.1:17514-39935 GCF_000485595.1 Priapulus caudatus
TCTCTCTCTCTCTCTCTCTCTCTCTCTCTTTCTCTCTCTCTCTCTCTCTATATATATATATACATATGCATGTGCATCTATGTGGGCATGCGTGCAAAAAAGATAGAGATGCTCAGAAAGAGATCGAAAGAGTGCTAAAGAAAGCGAGCAAGTGGCTCTGATTAAAAAGTTTGAAACGCGATCCGGCAAGGCAAATGGCTATTTTCTGATCTGCCAACGGCAGGCAGCTCTCTCGAACGCCAGACACGTTCTCCCGGATAGCTGAGTGACGCTGGCTGGGGCAGCGATTTCGCATTGCCGCCCGTTCTCACGCGGGAAGTTACGAAACGGAGCAGCAGGCGAAAAGTTACATGCGGAATGCATTACGTCTCCGCGCGCCCTCTCACGTCGCTTGTTTGTTATCGTTTGCATTCTCAGAGCAAAGCCAGCTGCATGCTTTGGATACACTGCGCTAATTGTGCCGCTTTTTTCTCGTGTGACGAAAATATAAACCGTATTTTTATTTTTTAAATATACGCCGGTTAGCTCGGCAAGAAGGATTTGTCGCGTAATGGAGTCGTTACAGGACATATTCACAACAAACATTCATTCGTTCAATAGTTTCACGGTTGCAGACTGTAGCATCAGTTCACTGTAGTATCATCTCATGACTGTTTTACTAGCTTTACTAGCTACTACTACTTGGCATATTCATTCTCTGCTGCCTCTGCCACTACCTCTACCATCCCTCTAGTTGCATCCCAAAGTGTGTGGACTGTAGCCTGGACTCATGACTGTGTTTTAATGCAGGTATGCTGCGTACCTGCTGATTGCTGTGGGGGCACTGGTGTTTGTCGTCGGATTCTTTGGCTGCTGTGGTGCGATCCAGGAGAGCAAGTGCATGCTGGTCACGGTAAGTGTGTGTGTGTGTGTGTGTGTGTGTGCGTGCGTGCGTGCGTGCGTGCGTGCGTGCGTGCGTGCGTGCGTGCGTGTGTGCAACTCGGCCACCCTAGAGGACGCCACCTTCAACGTCTTCGTCTGCTCGTTGTTGCTGCAGTAGTCTGCGGGTTCTGGCTTCCTATGACGTCCTGCAGTCAACGTAAAAAAAATTATTCTGCTAGACATACCATACTTATTCTAGTGCTAAAAACAATCCTTAAAAAGTGGGAGAATTGTACCTAATTAAGCTGTGTTTGTGGTTAATTTGGAGTAAACATTCTGTAGAGAATGTTTTAATGGCGCTAACCATATTGACAATTTTATATGGCACATAGCTGCTTGAAATTGGACTAGTGTAAGTTCTGTAGCATCCTGATCGTTTCTCATCTCTGATGTTAAATTGACTACGTCACGAATTTTCTATGGTGAAATTTGTAAAATTTGTGTTGCCATTTTTTTACACTAAGAACTAACAGGACTAAACGTATCGTCAAATTCTTACCTGATAAGATTGTTTCTCAACTAGTTAAAAATTTAAAAAACCTGGAATCGATTTTGTATATTAGTGATTTCATGACATTAATTGCTTTGCGTTATGGGCTGATGTATGAGATCACGAGTGTATTTCAAAACATTATGAACAAATATAGTAAGTAAATAGCAAGTATAGACTGCAGCAATTTAAACAATAAAAAGTGAATCAGAAATTAGTTTATATTTGTGTTGAAAAAGTGGAAATTATTTTTTTTTATTTTTTACTATTTATGGTAACGTAATCACTTTAACTTTTTAACTCATCTGAAAATTACAATGTAAGCTTTGTAAAACGTTGGTTGAGTGCGTACGGAGAGCTGCGCTTCCATCTATGTTTCGCAACAATTCTTTTGCAGTATTTCGTTTGCCTGATCATCATCCTCGGCTGTGAGATAGCAGCAGGAATCCTGGCTGTTGTCTACAAGGACAAGGTATCCATCTTTCTCGGCAGCATACGCTATACAGATTTACACGTCATACTAAGTCTAAGATATTCATTGGACGAAAATGTTTGAATTTTTGTATTCGACACCTAATATTTCCTAAAACTTGCCATTCATCGACCGCTAAAATTAGCGAGGTTCCGTCATGCGTCGTTAATTTTTAAACGAGGTTAATGCGATATGGATTGATTGCGTTGTTACAGATACACATGTACTTGGATGATGAGGTGCCAGACATGCTGAAGAATGAATATATGAAGAGTGAGGACCAGAAGGGAATGACCCGAGCCTGGGACTGGGTTCAGCAGGAGGTATGATTACCTTCACGCTCTCTCTCTCTCTCTCTCTCTCTGCTCTTACTGGCTTTTTCTCTCTTCCTCTCTTTCTCATCTATCTACGTTCTCTCTCTCTCATCATCTTTTCTCTCTCTCTCCTCTCCCCTACTCCCTCTTCTCTCTCTCTTCTCTTTTCTCCTCATCTGTTCTCTCTCTGCTCTCTCTCTCCCTCTTCTCTCATCTTTCTCTCTCTCATCTCCCCTCTCATTCGTCTTTCCTCTCTCATCTCGCGTCTTTCATCTCTCTCCTCTTCCTCCTCATCCTTCTCGTCTGTCTCCATCTTCTTCATGATCTCTTCTTCTCTCTTATCCTCACTCTCTCTCTCTCTCTCGCTCTCTCATCTTTTTCTCTCTCTCTTGTCCTCAATCTCTCTCTCTCTCTTCATCTTCGACCGTTCATCTCCTCAATCTCTCTCTCTCTCTCTCTCTGCTCTTCTCTCTCTGCTTTCTCACTCGTCTCTCTCTCGTCCATCACTCTCTCTTCTCTTCCTCTACCCTCTCTCCTCACTCCTCTCTCTCTCTTCTGCTTCTTCTCTCTCGTCCCTCTCTCCGCCTCGCTCTCTCTCTCTCTCTTTTCTCTCTCTCGTTCGTCTCTCTCCTTTTCTTTCCTCTCTCTCGTCTCTCCTTATCTTTCTCTTCTCTCGCTCTATTGGCTTCTCTCTTCTCTCTTTCTCATCTCCCTCCTCCGGCCCTCCTCTCTCTTCCGTTTCTTTCCTCTCCTCTCTCTTCTCTCCGTTCTCTTCTCTCTCTCTCTCTCTCTCTCTCTCTCTCTCTCTCTCTCTCTCTGGCTGAGGCTGACTTAGAGTGTGTGCAGAATGTTATTATCAAGAGCGTATTAAGAAGGCTTAATACGCTCTTGTTATTATTAATTGATCGATAATCTACTGTTCATTCCTTGTTGCATTTTATGTATCTCCTGAATGTAGAGTCTTAGAATCATAGGATTCATATACACTTTTAAGCAGAGCCTACAGCTTCGCTGTGCATGCCTGCATTAAGGTGCTTCTCTTCCTAGTGGTGGAGTCGCAAATAGAGATAGAGTGTGGAAAGTTAACTCGCAGTGCTACCAGTGGACTAACCCCCCGGTGTAGCATTTACTGTGAAAGCAGCTGCGTGGCCTCGGGTTAAGGAAACGTAGATAGGCACCGCCCTATGCGCCACATAGGCACGGGAAGGGATTTAACTTTAACTTCCTAGCGGTGCACTCCGTGTGCGTGTCGTAATATCTCGTGTTTCTACGTGTGCGCTTGCAGCAAGAATGCTGCGGCTTCAACAGCTACAAGGACTACGACGGGAACACAAATCTTCCGAGAGGCTACTCTTTCCCGCTGTCCTGCTGCAAGCGTCAGGACAATACTGAAATCGACAACGTCACGGTAAACTTGCATTCCCTGGCAGCCGCTCTGGTGTTCTCCGCGTCGTCCATTGTCGTCGGTCCGTGTTTTTCCCCCCGAGTATGCGTGGCTGAAATCCAGATTGTCTCGTGACACGACGCAAGGCTGATTTTTGCGCTTGCGAAACCCTGCGCTATCGTTAGATCTTCATAGGATCGCTTGTTTGGACTTGCGAGTCCCATCACGGTTTTACGCGTCGTTGCAAGCCGTTGCGCCTGGCTGATTGCATCGACGCGTCCCCTAAGCTGAAATTCCTGCAAGACTCCGTTCTCCTCTGTAATGGCGTAATATACTAGGAGTACTTTGTGTACACGTTCGCGATGTCTGTACATGACTCGTGGCGTTACCCACTTAGATGTTTACTGCGCTTAACTAATAGAGGCACGCGTGCCTGTAGACTGTTTCGGAAGAGTTATTTTAGTTGTAGAGAGTGTGACTGCCATTATTCTTTCTCGTTACAGCCAGCTAATGAAGCCAAGTGTAAGGCTATGGAAGAGAACTTCTTTTACAAGACTGTAAGTATACACGCGCGCGACCTGTTATAGAATAATGGGGGTGGGGGGTGCTGTGAAGGAAAGGGTGCCGTTGTCCACTAGCAGTGGTTGGTTGAGAGTGGTTTCGATGTGGCAGTTTCTGGCTGTATATTTAGCAGACTTTTTTTTCTCTATGTGCAGTACGTTCCACATTGGTTAGTAGTAGCCAAGTCATTGCTGAATGAAACTTGGGGGGGGGGCGAGGTTCACTGTGAGTGTATGTTTTTGGTCCTTGAATCGGTGTGCTGTTTACATACACACCAGTTAACAGCTCGTTTGTAGCCTTGGTTTGTAGATGGTAGCTGAATGATTATTCATTCTCATTTGATTCTATTCAGCCATGCAAAGCTTCTATCAACAACTGGTTTGACGATCACGTGATCATCGTCATTGGACTTGGACTTGGAATTGGCTGTCTGGAGGTATGCGTCGATTCAAGTCAATTTCAGCATAGGCAGAATGTATTTTTAGTCAAGATGAAATGCTTGCAAACAGAAGATGTCTAGGCACGAAGACATTATAGTTATTATGACTTGGGTTCTTGAACAAGGTTTAAATGTTAATAATTGATTAGTAGATAGATTGCAGGATCGATTAATTGATTGATTGATTGATTTTATTTTCAGTTGTTTGGCATGATCTTTGCCATCTGCTTGTGCCGAAACATCGGAGAAGAGATTTAGAGTGGATGACCATGGTTTCAGTGGTTATTGGATAAACAAGCAACAGAATCTCATTTTTTTAAATCTTTACCACCGTTGGCTAATGTTTTTGTGCTAATTTTTTAAGGCTGAAGTAGAAAATTGTGTATAATCTTATTATTCACTCTGGTCAAGGCTACGACCTTTGTATCTGCAGTTTGTGCTGTTGCAAATGGGTGAACCTGCTGAAAATGTCCGGCCCCGAATTGAAAACAAATCTCTTGATGTATGCATGTCGTTCCTGCATCGTTGTAGCTGCATAATAGTGTTTTTCTGTATTTATAAATCATTTGGATACGGCATAGGTGGCGCCACGTTGCAACAGCAGAAACTGCAGTGTATAAAGAGATTGTAAGCAGATTTTAGACAAAATACTCGACTCGTAATCTCAAAGTATAATATGAAGGACGATATATTTGGTTTTATAGCATGTGTTTTTAATGCCCTGCTGTTGGTTGTGGGATTTGGAGATTCGATGAAATACTCACGATATTTTGCGAAAAATCATTTTGCTGATTTTAGAACTCGTGTAACAAATGTACTAGAGTGTTTTCAGGGAGTGGAGGTCAGTTCTCTTTATTTTGGCTGTTCCCGGATATTTTTAAACACGGTAATACTGTTGTAAATTTCGACCTTGGTTGTTGCAACGTTATATGTTAATAGGTAGAAACTTGAGTGCAGTGAATCTCTCGAGTCTATGTTAAAAGTTCTGTCAGCCATGTTTGGACCTCTACTACTAATAACGCCACATATTGCCAACTGGTGATGTGACACCTGAGAAAGTATGTGACTGGCAGGAGCTTGTGTGAAACGGGTGGGGCTCAGTAAGTTGGGTACTACATTATTGACCACCCCTGATAAAAATGTAGCGTTATCGTGGAATTCGTTTCCTAAAGCATCCGTACTTGTCAATTCGTACAGCATCCGATGCTAGATAGAGAATCTGCATTTATCAAGGGCTAAATAGAGGTCTTTTCCACAGAATGTTTGGGAAATATATCATCTGTAAGCTAGACCCCAAAAACAAGTCCCTTCATGTCAGGCCAACGTGGCTACTTCTAGGGCCGCTACAGTATCAAAATACCTAATATTTTTATTGCATAATTATAATAACCATAATGGTCATCGATAAAGAAACTTGATGGGTTTGTCTGTATCTCCGTACGTGTGTGTATGTATATACGTTTACGTGTCCGTTTGTATGTGCATATGTATGTACGCACGTACGCGTGTACATACATATGCGTGTATGTATACATGCGTGAGTGTGTGCGTGTTTGTATGCATGTATGTATATGTGTATTATGTTATCAAGTATGATAATCTACTATATGTAAATCTCATGCGTATATATATGAGAACAAGTATGACGGCAACCGTAACAAAATGGTAGGTTTTCGACTGCAAAGTGCCTCCCTCTATGCCAAATGTGGACAAACTAAGCATAAAATGAATATGTCAGTGAAGGAAGGTAGGGAGTCGGGGCGTTTGCTAGCTGTTACTCTATTAGGGTTTCTCTGACTGGGCGTCTTACTGCAAGTAGGTCACTTGGCCTTCGAATTTAGCGTTTCAAAAATATTTTCTACGAGACTTCCCTGCTCTCGTGGCAGCTTGTTCAGTGATTTACGTCTGATTTCACAATGTCACGGCTGCTGTGTTAAAATTATGAAATTTCCCTGACTAAAAGAAACCCCACCGTTAGGTAGCGGCTTGAGAACAGACAAAACTTGTCCCGATGTGCGCATCAGTTGTGTTCGCAAAATACTTTTCTCTCGAGTTTTCTAGCCGGTGTAGTGTGAAGTAAATGCTGTATTTATTCAGGCGGAAGTTGATGTGATGTTGTCCACTGCTCGTGACCCAATCTCTCCCTCTCCACGACTACAGCACCGCTTTTTTGCGGCACCGGTGACGGGACTTGAACACTGTACACCGCCGTTCCACTGCATGAGTGTATTTCACCGCGTCCCATCATTGGACTGCAGTCGTATATGTCCCCGTGCGGGCATTTCCTATCGTCAAATCGTCGTCTGCAATCATTGGACTCTGGTCGTGGCACGATTCCTCCCCGTGGGGGCCTATTGTAGCATTGATGTCAACGTCTATATGACCCTGGTCTAAATTCCAGTAGAAAAGAAAGTAAGTCCGTCTCCGCGCGACCCGGGTTGAAATCGTTAACTCGATGTGCAAACCATACGCATGTTTTCACTCGCTTAACGGTAGGTATGGTTTTAGGTCTTGATGCTACCGCATGAAGTAGCAACGTGTAATCAGAGTCTTGCCAGGCTAAAGCGGCTGTACCTCAGGAGTAGAGAGCTTCTAGTTGAGGTGGCAGCAACATTATTCAATGTGCGTGTGTATGATGTGTATGGTTGATGTAAAACTAGCGAGCATGTACGTACATATAGCATTTTCTCTGTGTGTGTGTGTGTGTGTATGTGTATTTGTGTGTATGTGCGCGTTACGCATCGCTGTATGTTGCAGTGTGCGTATTCCGCGCACGGAGAGTCGTACGCTGCTACGCGCGTCTAGCGTTCATGATGATCTGTCGGAAGTAGCGTCTGTCGGCGACAGGTGGCGCTCGTGCCCCACTCTCCTTCTACACCACAACCTCCCCACTAAATTTTCCCCATCTGCACCACACCTCCCGTTATATAAAAAATGTCTTGAGAATATAATACCGACCTTTGTTTAAAAATGATAATCTCCCAACCGAGGCCATCTCGCGTTTTACTATTACGTCACGTGTGAAGAAGGGTTATAATTGGAAGATGAGTGAGATGAGGAAGGAATGAGGCGCGAAGGTTGCGCCCTATCAAAAAAAGGTTACCCCGAGCGACCATTCGTTCAGCACAAAATAACAGGATACGATTGCAGGGTGCGATGTGTACTGTGCCCCTCTATTTCCATCTCAGAACGTGCCAGTTCCACGATCGCTGTCACACGCTCTCCGCCGGTGCCGACAGTTGCTACGTCTTAGCAGATTGGATGCATGTACATTGGGGTGACCGGCCACGTTTCTATGAGTACTCGTATGTAAGAGAGCGTGGTTGGCCGGCGCGGCAAGGCGCATCATCGTGGTATCGTGATAGATTTCTGCATTTTTTATTTTAACTTAGACTGTATGTTGTTTTACGTGAAATGCGCTGGAAAATCGAAAGCATAATCGCCACGAGCACGTGGCGCCTCTGCTGGTAGATGCTGTGTACTCATCAAAACCATGGCCTCCAGCGAGATGTGTTTTACCGGGTGAACTGAAGCAACCGCTAGTTCTATTTCTAACCGCGACTGTGACGTCATCGAAAATGTGACATCTCTACGACG
Organism: Priapulus caudatus; assembly: GCF_000485595.1. Taxonomy (NCBI): domain Eukaryota; kingdom Metazoa; phylum Priapulida; class Priapulimorpha; order Priapulimorphida; family Priapulidae; genus Priapulus; species Priapulus caudatus. The sequence continues at coordinate 25,693 of NW_014578805.1, forward strand.
AGAGGCTGACGCGTTTGGATAAGACACATCGCCTCCTCTTACTCCTATAGTTTAAGTTGCGTCAGCTGTCATTAACTTATATTTTACATTAAACGTGAATTCATGAATTATTAATCTTTGGAAATTGTTCGTAAAGCGAGACATTATTTTTGTGTTTTCTATCGGAGCTGGACTACGTGGCGTGCTGCGTACTTCACTAGCGTGTGCGTGAATTTACAATGGACACGCCTAGCTTCTGTTGTAACTCAGCTATGGCAAATGTTCCGTGAGAGCATTCAGAGTATGTGCATACACTGTTTGCCCGGTTTTAATGAGCAACATGCAGGTAAAAAATAGACTGGATTTTTTCAATCGTTCGCAGTTCCAGCGTGTCACGTAGCTTTGCTGCGGAGCTTGGTAGGTCTATCTCTAAATGACGTTACCGTCTCGGTTCGAATATTGTCGGTAGTTCGGTGTACGGCTAACGTACCACCCAATTTATTTTAGAGTTTCATAATAATTTTTATGCCAGACTATTAGTAAGAACTATGTATGTGCGTTTCTGTAATTTTGTATTCTATCATACATTGGACTTTAGTTAAATAAAGTAAATAAAATTCGAAGAAGTATATACTGACTTTTGCATTTACTGCGTGTTAAATATATGAAAACACGTCAACACACATTTCAGTATGATTAGTAAGTATGAACTGTGAGGGTAATTTCCAATTGATCATCATTAGAGGAGCGTATTAAGCAATCGAGTTTGATTCCGACCTCAGTTTAGACATGAAATTACTTCAGCGATCAAAACCCTTGATACCAGATACCCCCTAACCATTTTAAATGCATATTCATCACAAAATATAACTCCTCTGGTGAGATATTGCGCATGCGATAACACACTAACGTGGCCAGATTGTGTACTGGCTGGTATACGTAGCCATGACCTTACATGCAAGGTCTTCCTCCTATTTCTTAAATGATGGAACGTTAACAGAAGGAATGTTATTATATAAATCTATGCTAGGATAACTCCTCTTCATTTTAAATGCATAATCTTCGCAAAATACGTTTTCTCTCCGGAGATATTGCGCATGTGCGCGCACCGTGTTAGGCGTGTAGTGCCGTCTGAGGCAAACTTCATAATATAGCTTGCTGAGGGGGAGAGGGGATGGGAGACTGAGGAAATGCGGCAGGGAAGATAGCTGGGGGCGGTAGAAGAAGAAGGAGGCTGAGCGAGGGACAGGGGAGGCAAGGGGAAGGACGCGAGGGCATAAAGTAGGTGTTTTGTACCCTACATGTTAGGGCGCTCTCCTAATTATAAACAGAAGTTTACTGATAAAAGTTTATTAGGGAAATTTATGCTGAGATACCCCTTAACCATTTTAAATGCATATTCATCACAAAATATAACTCCTCTGGTGAGATATTGCGCATGCGCTAACACACTAACGTAGCCAGATTGTGTACTGGCTGGTATACGCAGCGGGGACCTTACATGCAAGGTCATCCTCCTAATTCTTAAATGATGTCTACTGATGGAATGTTATCATATAAATCTATGCTAGGATAACTCCTCTTTATTACCTCCGTCCAACGGAGTTGGAGGAGGTTATGTGATCGGTCTCGTGTGTTAGTGTGTTCGCGCGATCGATATTAGCGCGTCGAGTCAGCGAGCCAGCCAGCCAGCCAGCCAGCAGCAGGCCAGTCAGTCAGCAGCAGCCAGCAGCGAGCGGCGAGCCAGCTCGTAACACATACATGTTACATGGGGCGTATGGCTATTGCGTATGTCGCTGGCGGAGGTATGCACTCTCCGTGAGTGCCCTCTGTCTAGTTTTAAATGCATAGCCTTTGCAAAATACGATTTCTCGGGAGATATTGCGCATGCGCGCGCACCGTGTTAGGCGTGCAGTGCCGTCTGAGGCAAACTTCATAATATAGCTTGCTGAGGGGCAGAGGGGATGGGAGACTGAGGAAATGCGGCAGGAAATATAGCTGGGGGCGGTAGAAGAAGAAGGAGGCTGAGCGAGGGACAGGGGAGGCAAGGGGAAGGACGCGAGGGCATAAAGTAGGTGTTTTGTACGCTACATTCTAGGGCGCTCTCCTAATTATAAACAGAAGTTTCCTGATAAACGTTTATTATGGAAATCTATGCTGAGATACCCTTTAACCATTTTAAATGCATATTCATCACAAAATATAACTCCTCTGGTGAGATATTGCGCATGCACTAACACACTAACGTAGCCAGATTGTGTACTGGCTGGCATACGCAGCGGGCACCTTACATGCAAGGTCTTCCTCCTGTTTCTTAAATGATGTCTACTGATGGAATGTTATCATATAAATCTATGCTAGGATAACTCCTCTTCATTTTAAATGCATAATCTTTGCAAAATACGATTTCTCTCGGGAGATATTGCGTTAGGCGTGCAGTGCCGTCTGAGGCAAACTTCATAATATAGCTTACTAAAGGAGAGAGGAAATGGGACATTGAGGAAAGGCTGCAGGGAAGATAGCTGGGGCGGTAGAAGACGACGGAGGCAATATCTCCTTCGGGAGGGACAGGGGAGGCAAGGGAAAGAACGCGAGGGCATAAAGTAGGTGTTTTGTACCCTACATGCTAGAGCGCTCTCCTAATTATAAACAGAAGTTTACTGATAAAAGTTTATTAGGGAAATCTATGCTGAGATACCCCTTAACCATTTTAAATGCATATTCATCACAAAATATAACTCCTCTGGTGAGATATTGCGCATGCGCTAACACACTAACGTAGCCAGATTGTGTACTGGCTGGTATACGCATCGGGGACCTTACATGCAAGGTCTTCTCTTAATTATTTCTTAAATGATGTTACTGATGGAATGTTATCATATAAACCTATGCTAGGATAACTCCTCTTCATTTTAAATGCATAATCTTTGCAAAAGACGATTTCTAACGGGAGATATTGCGCATGCTGCGCGCACCGTGTTAGGCCTGCAGTGCCGTCTAAGCAAACTTCATAATATAGCTTGCTGAGGGGGAGAGGAGATGGGAGAGCTAAGGATAGGCGGCAGGAAAGATAGTTGGGGGCGGTAGAAGAAGAGGAAGGCTGAGCGAGAGACAGGAGGCAAGAGGAAGGACGCGAGGGCATAAAGTAGGTGTTTTGTACTCTACATGCTAGGGCGCTCTCCTAATTATAAACAGGGTCTTAGTGATAAAGGTTTATTAGGGAAATCTATGCTGAGATACCCCCTAACGCATTTTAAATGCATATTCATCACAAGATTAACTCTTCTGGTGAGATATTGCGCATGGCGCTAACACACTAACGTAGCCAGATTGTGTACTTGCTGGTATACGCAGCGCAGGCGACAGATATCCACATCCAAGTTTGGCTTTAGGCCGCCTGGTCCCCCGCTAGTGCGCTCCAGCCCCCGTCCTAAGGCCACATGTGTAGAATTGTAATAATAGTGTATGCTGGGGGCCCAAGGCTACATATATAGTATTTGTATGACGGGGGCATAAGGCCACCTATATAGAATTGTAATAATAGTGTATGATGGGGCCCAAGACCACATTATATAGTATTTGTATGGCGGAGGCCTAAGGCCACCTATATAGTATTGTAAATATATAGAATACTTTATGATGGGGGCCCAAGGCCACATATATTAGTATTGTATATGACGGTGGCTTAATTCCCTCTATATAGTATTCAGTGTTGTAGGTCTTGAGGCCGGTCTTGGCCTCGAGCCGGCCTCGAGACCGTTTTCCATGGGCTCGGTCTCGGTCTTGGCCTCGGAGTGCAATGACTCGGACTCGGACTTGGACTCGAGCCCTCAGGACTCGAGGACTCGGGTCGAGGCGGTCCGAGGCCACTACATACATAGTACACGCACTGTACATATTGTAACACGAGGCAGTTTTACAAGAATTTAAAACTAAAACTCTTAGGTTTTCTAGATACACGGCCTAATCTTGTAACGTTTTCAATGGCTCGATTAAGATTCTTGTCCTTTGGTTTGAATCTGCTGTCACTTCGTCCCTTTGCGTTTTTCCTAACACTTCTTCTCTCTCTCCTACCACTTCGAAGGTACTAGCACTCTCTAATTTGGTTCAACAAGCCGTGTCATTCGCGTAAAACAGAAATGGATGCCGTTACTTTGACACGTTTCGTATGACTCGTGTCTCTGTGTTTTCGTGCGCAGTTGCAGCAAGCAGATGCGTGATATTGTTCGATACAAGTATAAGGTAGACTCTTTCTACCCGTGATCGCATCAGTGGTTACGCGTGAGTGTGTTGACTACACCCGTTGCTAGGCGTCTATGTGAATGCAGATAATAACAGACTATAACGAATAGTATGTACGTATTCATGAATCTCTTTAATAGCGTATACTTAACTAGCATCCGCCCATAACATGGCGAATGCGTACAGTCTAGGTACGCGAGTAACCTCACATAACTTACGAGGTTTATGCTGTGCAGTAGCTGTCTCAATACCAATATCGTCTATGCCTGTAGTTTGTGTAACACTATCTCTCTTCCTATGTCTCTGGCCGAACACGCGTTATATACCTGCAATAGGTAGACACGCCTACCTATTGTCTCTCCACAGTCCTCCTACATGCCTGTCTACAATTGGCCCTACTTCTGTCCTGTCTATCCGCGTTACGACTTTACACAGCTGGTCATATATGCCCAGCCCGAACAATGGTTATCCCTAGCTATTTTACTTATTCGTCTTTCGACTGTATTACATTATCCCCCCCATATACAGACAAGTTGGAAGCCGCAGTGATGCGGCGAACAACTTTGGTACGCTTAAATGTACGTTGTAGTTGAATACGTATTTTATATGAAAATTTTTATTATTATTTTTCTTTGAATTTTTTGTTCTGTATTTTATATTTGATTTTCTGTGATTTTGTTCTTTTTTATTTTTTAGTGCACCCATCACCTTCTTAACTAACTACTTATTAACGTTACTTTACAATACAACACATGAACAATCATACAAAAAAAAAACCTTAACTAATCTGGCGTTGCAGCCGTCGTCGTCGTGGTCTTTGTCGTGGCGTTGCCGTCATCCTCGGGTCCTCGGTGTAGCCGGGTAGAACATTCTCTCTCTGCCGCTCCTGCGTCCTCACTTGTCGTCACTAATACATGCCCAGGCTCGTCCTGGACGCAGATGCGCTGGGCGATGCTGGTTCTCCCAGCCGAGCCCTACACGTGGCGCGGCTTCCACGGGGAGCAACCTTCAACGCAAATGGTCGGCTTCGCGACGCTGCACGACCGTGAAGCTCGGGTTGAGGCGCCGGAACTTCATGACGTCGTCGAGGTAGTGATACCACGAGGTATAGGCGATCTGGTCGCTGCGGGCCGAAAGATGAGGCGGCGGTGTGGGCATGGGCGGGCCTGCAGTTGGAGGCCCGGTGGGCCTAGTGTCTGGTGCCACGCCTGGCTACGGCGGCGGTGGCGGCGGTAGCGACAGCTGCGGCCGTCGTGGTACGGCTGTGACGCACGGCCTGACGCGTGGCGACGAGCGGCGTTGCCTGCACAGCGGCTCCGGCACGGGCATAGCGCAACTGCGTGGCACAGCGTGGCGGCGCGTGGCGGGGGCGTTGCGGGTCGACTGTGGTCGCGGCAGCGTCGGCGACGATCGACGGCGGGAGTGGCGGCGTGGCGGCGGGCGGTCGACGGCGGCAGTGGCGGCGTGGCCGGCGGCGGTCGACGGCGGCAGTGGCGGCGTGGCGGCGACGGTCCCGGCGGCAGTTGGCGCGTGGCGCGGCGGTCGACGGCGGCAGTGGCGCGTGGCGGCGGCGGCGGGCTGGCAGTACCGCTTGTGGGGCGGCTCCTCCATGCGCGTCCCGCGCCGTTGTGTGCTCGTGGCCTCTCGCGTGCTGACCTGGTCAGCACCGCCTGCAACTCCTGCTCCCACTCTTCTCGGCTGATGCTCAATGGTGCTTCAAAAGACGCTAAGGTTATTCCACTTGAATCACATCATACATCATACATAATACTGTAATACATAATCAGGAAACGGTGGTTAGTGCAGGCTCAACACATACGCGTGCTTACAACAACAAACGTACATATTATGCATTCGAACCTGTGAGTTAGTGTGCCGTAAGGACGCGACGTAACAAATTCTGTGTGAAAGCATACGAGTGACCGTCAGACGTGAGACATATAGTGTATATATATAGTGCATACATTGTGATATAATAAACATTAGTGCATTATCGTGAACATATTGACCGAAACACCACACGTACATAACTATCCTTATGACTATGGTGTATTTTAGTCTGCATACTTCTTAGCATAATTCTTAGTATGCGCCAACGGTTTTATTTCAATCGGAGCGTTATTCTCCCGAGTTGCAAGTGGGTGAGCGCGTGTTATGCCTCGCATTTCATTCTCGCCTCAACTTGCTGAATTGACGGGTATAGAGCGCGGGTGGGCAGGAAGGGTCGCGGGATACGGGCTGCTAACCACAGATTGAACGGTGGGCTGGACAATGGTATGTATGGGTATCATATTGGCTCGTGTTGGACATGAGACGGGGACGCATGTGAGCTGGAACGCAAAGTAGTACAGAACCGCTATCGCTGCTAGTGCGACGGCTACGTATATGAGTATCTGATGCCATATGGAGTGTGTACTTTGAAAGTCTTACTCGCTGCTTCATTCGTATCTAGAATGCCGTGCGACTATTAGCTATTGCGTCCTTCAGATGCTCATACCCTAAATCTAAATCATGGTTCTCATAGAGTTTATGCGGGAACGATTGCTTGCGGATCAGGTTCGCTTGCATTTTCCCTTTTCACAGCTAATTGCGCTAAATCAGCCCCAAAATTGTTGGTGTGAAGTGCTTGAGTAGAATTGCGACTAGAGATCTGCGTAAGGTCGAAACAGACGAAATCATGAAAATAAAATGTCGCAACGCGTCGATCTCTGCGCTGTGTGCACTGCATCTCGAATCAAGTGATACAGTTGTCGCGAATCTATTTCGACATCTGTTATCCCTAGTGGCTTGATCGTTGTTAGTCTGACACGAAATAGTTAATCGAAAGGGCTTTGGCTGGTGACAAAAGCCAATGGCGCATTTCCAATGTTGGTAACCAAATGCTTTGGGTTGGCCAGAATTTTGACCCTTCTTTGACAATAGGCTTGTACATGTTCGGCGTGTTAAGAAACAGAGCAACATAACATTCCTGTGAACGCTCTCACGTAATAAATTCGGACTCTGCTGGCATATGTTATGCGTTTCATGGAGACACTTACGGAAAGTTGATTCGGATTAAAAATAGCGCGTTTATGCTGCGCGGAACGCAACATATGTCGTGTTCTAATACGTAATAAACATGCCGGTTGTACCGTTGACAATCTGCGGTCTGGCAGAATTTTGAAAATGTTAAAAATTTGTCCGACATGATTAAGAGGTAAAAACGTAAGTATGTGAAAGGAATTTTCTACCGGTACAACAATTGTCTGTAATAGGCTATAATAATACAGAAGGGTGTCATCCAATGGTTTAGCGCATGCCAGATAATTTGGAATCACCTGTTGATACTCTGCAAAATACTGAGTTTAAAGTGCGTTGGTGGTACTAGTGAAATCGGTAACCTGCCCGTCAGACAGCTGGTCAAGGAATGTTCTAAGTCCGCGACAATATTCGTAACGTCCTGTAAAGTTAAGCATCATGATCATATCAATTGTTGCTGCTGCGTCTAAATTATGGCTGCCGTCCTAGTATTTAGAGTGATAGTCAACGTCAGTAGTTGATCGTTGATACTATTGACAAATTGACGCATCGTCTCAACGCCATCGATTAGTTCATTTAAGGTATCATGATTCAACTTAACGGCTGTGTTTTTGTCAGATTAAAGACTGTCAACGAATCTTCTATGGCATGTTGAAATGCCCCTTGCGTAATCTCGAACCCAGATAATCTAGCTTGTAAGTCATTCAAATCATCTTCCGTCGCTACTCCATACAATGCTTTTTGAAAGCGGCCTATAATGCGTAAAAATGAATGCGCTTGAAGCGATGTCCCGTATTAGAAAACATAGACGTTAACCCATCAATGCGCTCTGAGAGCCGGTGGTAGCGAATTCTAAAATCAGCTGCATGTTTCCTTATGAATACTTCAATAATCTCCCGAAATTGATTGTTGTTTGCGGTGACTTCTTCTTGCTGTTGCATTCGTACAGTGCTATTCAACCATAGTGGTAGTAGTGTAGCGTTCGGGTGTACCCACTTCCGAAATCCCCCTCTTAATGTGGGCAGATTTCGCGTGGACATACGCGCTCTGTCACTAGTAATAGGGGGGCGAGTCGGTGCTCGTTTGCTGCGTTGATTAAACAAATATTCTATCTGCTCATCAATCCCCCTCATATAATTCTTGACAGGTGATAAGTCGAGGTTAAACACGATAGTCCAACTACTTTGTGTTATTGCCAGTGTTCCTTTAGGTACAAACACTTCTCCAGCTATGAACGTCACTGCGAGAACCAAAGTAGTAACACACAGTCCCCATCTGTAATAAAGAAAAATGAAACCTTATTTAGCTGACTCGTGCTTTATACTTAGCGATGTCAAACGACCTTCACCTGGCTGTGCGCGCGCGCGACTTAAAGGCAACAGGTTTATTAGAAGTTTGTTATGTTTAACTCCGCAGTATATTATAGCAGGTATACGTCATGCTAATACGCCTAGGTATGACATGACTGCTTGTCGTTTCAGGCTGCTTCACTTCATATCTGAAAACAATAGAAGCCACTCATTAGTCAAATGTACTTAGATAGCATGGTTGGCAATGAAATCTCAGGTGTGCACGCCTGGTGATCTCATTGTTTGTCGCTGTTGCTGGCTTCCTTTTCTACTCGTTGAGTCCTTGATCAGAGGATTCTGAGTGGGCGATTGAAGCGGATGATTCATGCAACTGCGTTGGTGGTATCAACCTTACTAAGGGTACTAGGTCACTGTCGCTATAGCTGCTTTCTGAAGAAACCCTTTGTCTCTGTGGAATGGCTTCATTCTCGGAATCCGAGTCATCCTCAGATGTGTAGTTGTCGCTCCCCATTTAATTGGGTAGGCACGCGTTGTTGTCGCAGTGGCTGCTTCCTTGTAGGGCTTGCGGAAGTAGTAGCGGCAGGTGTGGCTTCATTTCGGGCTTCAGTCATGGCTTCAGGTGCGGCTTCATTTCCGGCTTCAGGTGTGGGTCTCGTAGTGACTTGACTGCGTGGCTGATCCCATCTTTTCCATGAATACGCTGCTCGGATATTGTCAACATGCGTGGTAACTCGACGCTGCGTGTTCTCGTGTTGCAATAACAATTTCTTTGGCGATATAATTTCAATAACCGTGTAATGGGATTTCCAGGGGCTATTCAGCTTGTGTGTCGTGGCGGGCTTCCGTACTGGATCGTGATAGAAGACTGGATCCCCCAACTTGAAGTCCTGAAGCTTGGCTCGCTTATCGTAGAGCTTCTTGTTATGGATTCTCATCTCCTGTGTTGCTATGCGCATGTGCGCATATGCATGGTGGAATCTCTGCAAAGTTTGTGAAACTGGCTCTTCGTCGTAACACTTACGTCTTGGTAACAATAAATTGTCTATTGGTAAAACAGGTTCTCTACCATATAGGAGGAAGAAAGGCGTATGCAGCGAACTCGCGTGAACTGAGGCCCGATACGCGGATAATAATGGTGGAATTACCAAGTCCCAATTTCCCTGATCCGCCGAAAGGAAATGCGATAACATCTGATTTAAAACTCTGTGGAAACGTTCATTAGCTCCATTGGAGGCTGGATGATAAGGGGCGCAGGTAATAGCCTTGATCTGAAAATACTTAGTGACTTTATCCATAATTTTATTGCAAAATTCTGTCCCATTGTCCGAAAGCAAAACCCTTGGACAAGAATGCCGAGGTATAATTTCGTTAAGCAAGAGATCGGCGATGGTACTCGCTTTTTTATCCTTTGTAATAAAAAGTTCCGGCCAACTGCTAAACAAGTCTTGAAAGTGGACGACGTAGCGATTACCGCGTGCCGTGAGCGGGTATTCGCACGTATCAACTGCTACGACCTCAAAAGGAAACGTCGGTATAGGGACTGCAGCTAAAGGCGACTTGACGAATGTTAGCTTGTGTGCCTTACAAATTATACAACTGCGTACGTAGTCGGTAATAGTTGAATACATTTTAAGCCAAAAATATCTCTCCTTAATCTTAGCGTACGTATTTGCAAAGCCTAAATGCGCAGAATGTATGGTGTCATGATGATAAGCTGTGAAAATCGATTGATAGTTTTCCGGAACTACCAATTGTATGCTTGGATCGCTCGTCGGTGTCGCCTCTGTTATGTGTTGTAAGAGCCCATCGTCTGATATCGTATATGTAGACAAGAACTTCAAATCCTTCAAAGTTGTTGTTTGCGCTATAAGTGCTGCGCGGATCTTGTACAGGCCAGCATCGTCATATTGACTTTGTAAAATCTCTTGCTTTGTGGGCAGCTTTGTAGCCTGTATGACAGCTACCTGATCGGTCCCAGCTGGTTGACTAACAGCCGTAGACAAAGGGCTATTGTTCTGTCCAGCTGCGGTCGAGTGGGCTGGCAAGCTGGTTCTGTGTAGCCGTGCGTGCCCACATTCTTGCGTGGCGGCTGTTATTTCGTTCTGATTTTCTCCGCTGCGTTCTGTTCCAACAGATGGCGCTTGTGGCGTCTGGCATTTCTGAGTTGTATTTCCACAGTGCTTGCCGCTGCCATTCGTGCCAACAGATGGCGCTTCTTGCTGACCGTAATTATCATTTTTATTCTCATAGCAGCCACTGCCACTTTCTGTCCCCACAGATGGCGCTGCGTCGGTCTGCTGCGGTTTTGTTTGATGATCTGAAATGGGGTTAGTCTGAAATGGCAAGGGGATTACGCTATGTACTGTCAACACACTATCCTCATTGTCAGACTGCGTGATTCTCGAAAGGAGATCTGCGGCTGCGTTCTCTCGTCCTGGTCTGTAAACAATTGTCGGATTATATTCGCTAAGTATGACTGCCCAACGTAACAGACGCGCATTTGTCAAATTTGGCGACGTTAATAAGTACTTAAGGGGTAGATGATCGGTGCACGTACCCTTTGTACGACGGCCCAACGACACTGTGTCGGTGTTAGCTGGTGACTAATATACTGAATAACTACTTCGTTCCCGTTAGCATCGGTTTGTGCTAACACTGCCCCACCGCATAGGCGCTAGCATCTGTATATAATGTATACGGCTCCCGTATATTCGGATATGCCAAAACGGGGGCGTGAGACAATGCATGCTTGAGTGCCACAAAAGCTGCTTCTGTGTCCTTGTCCCAGACATAACGAACATGTTTCTTGGTTAATCTCACGAGCGGGACCGCGATGCGCGCGAAATCTTTTATATGCGAACGATAATAGGATGCTAAACCGAGAAACTGACGAATTTGTTTTACCGTTTTGGGTGCTTTTAAGTTCTGTAACACTGTTATCTTTTGTGGGTCTAGCAAAACGCCTTTAGCTGAGATCGTGTGTCCGAGATTGTATTGTACCGCACCCGCCTACCGTTTATAATTCATTATTGCAAGTCTTATATTCCATATAACTTCAATTCTTTATTGCTAGAGGTAACGACACGCGCACGCACGCACGCACGCACGCACGTGTACGTGCACACGCACGCACACACTCATGCACGCACGTGTAGGTGCACACGCACGCACGCTCGCATGCACGCACGTGTACGTGCACACGCACACACGCACGCACGCACGTCTACGTGCACACGCGCGCATACACGCACGCACGCACGCACGTGTACCTGCATGCACACACGCACGTACGCACGCACGCACGCACGCACGCACGCACGCACGCACACATGCACAGACGTGTACCTGCACACGTACGCACGAACGTGTACCTGCACACGCGCGCACACACGCACGCACGCACGCACGCACGTAGGTCTTCTAGGTCAGCTTATATTATATAAAATTATAGGCATTACGCATAAAACAAACATCATTCGTATTAGAAAAAAAAGCAGGCAAAATATAAATTACGAACATTAATTTCATGCGAATTAATTACGATTCAAGTGTGTTACGTGCAAACTTAAACCTATCGAATTAATGATAGCGTTCTCCTCCATCGTTTATGGTCCACATGCAGTCCTCTACAGTTTGCTATTTATAGCGAAACACTCTGTGCATGCGAGATAAAACAGCTTATACAGATCGCATATCGCCAACACAGCAATCCCCAAGCTGAGAAGGTCCTGTCATTTAAGATAAATACCATGTCTCATCGTCAATGACGTGATATGAATACGTTGTGTAGTAAACATACCAATAATGTGTGGAATGTACCAATTAATCTCTTAAAATCTGCAATATTCAATAGCAACCAATAATATTCTGAATTTTTCGCGCCGACAGATGCGGCAGTAGTGTGATTCTGACGTGGGAGATGCGATAGCTGTAAGTCTGTAAGATACAGTAGATACAAGTAAATTTGTTCAATGCCAGTGTGTCTGAACCATGGTGATATTAGATTAGGCTGACCTATATCTACACATTACTAAGGGCTGAGCGCAAGCGTGAGTGATTACACAATTGGGCGGAGTAAATTGTTAATCAAATATCACGCGCCTCTTAGTAAAACAAGTGCCGCAGAGCGACAGCGCTCATCTAACGTCTACTGCGACACTAACGTAGCCAGATTGTGTACTGGCTGGTATACGCATCGGGGACCTTACATGCAAGGTCTTCCTCTTAATTATTTCTTAAATGATGTCTACTGATAGAATGTTATCATATAAACCTATGCTAGGATAACTCCTCTTCATTTTAAATGCATAATCTTTGCAAAAGACGATTTCTAACGGGAGATATTGCGCATGCGCGCGCACCGTGTTAGGCGTGCAGTGCCGTCTGAAGCAAACTTCATAATATAGCTTGCTGAGGGGGAGAGGAGATGGGAGACTAAGGATAGGCGGCAGGAAAGATAGTTGGGGGCGGTAGAAGAAGAGGGAGGCTGAGCGAGAGACAGGGAGGCAAGAGGAAGGACGCGAGGGCATAAAGTAGGTGTTTTGTACTCTACATGCTAGGGCGCTCTCCTAATTATAAACAGGGTCTAGTGATAAAGGTTTATTAGGGAAATCTATGCTGAGATACCCCCTAACCATTTTAAATGCATATTCATCACAAGATATAACTCTTCTGGTGAGATATTGCGCATGCGCTAACACACTAACGTAGCCAGATTGTGTACTTGCTGGTATACGCAGCGCAGGCGACAGATATCCACATCCAAGTTTGGCTTTAGGCCGCCTGGTCCCCCGCTAGTGGCCTCCAGCCCCCGTCCTAAGGCCACATGTGTAGAATTGTAATAATAGTGTATGCTGGGGGCCCAAGGCTACATATATAGTATTTGTATGACGGGGGCATAAGGCCACCTATATAGAATTGTAATAATAGTGTATGATGGGGGCCCAAGACCACATTATATAGTATTTGTATGGCGGAGGCCTAAGGCCACCTATATAGTATTGTAATAATAGAATACTTTATGATGGGGGCCCAAGGCCACATATATAGTATTGTATATGACGGTGGCTTAATTCCCTCTATATAGTATTCAGTGTTGTAGGTCTTGAGGCCGGTCTTGGCCTCGAGACCGGCCTCGAGACCGTTTTCCATGGGCTCGGTCTCGGTCTTGGCCTCGGAGTGCAATGACTCGGACTCGGACTTGGACTCGAGCCCTCAGGACTCGAGGACTCGGGTCGAGGCCGGCTCGAGGCCACTACATACATAGTACACAACTGTACATATTGTAACACGAGGCAGTTTACAAGAATTTAAAACTAAAACTCTTAGGTTTTCTAGATACACGGCCTAATCTTGTAACGTTTTCAATGGCTCGATTAAGATTCTTGTCCCTTTGGTTTGAATCTGCTGTCACTTCGTCCCTTTGCGTTTTTCCTACCACTTCTTTCTCTTCTCCTACCACTTCGAAGGTACTAGCACTCTCTAATTTGGTTCAACAAGCCGTGTCATTCGCGTAAAACAGAAATGGATCCGTTACTTTGACACGTTTCGTATGACTCGTGTCTATGTGTTTTCGTGCGCAGTTGCAGCAAGCAGATGCGTGATATTGTTCGATACAAGCACACGCACGCACGCACGCACGCACGCACGTCTACGTGCACACGCACGCACACACTCATGCACGCACGTGTACGT
>NW_014578805.1:42522-55617 GCF_000485595.1 Priapulus caudatus
GGACGCACGGACGCACGGACGATCATGCGATTCTACAAGCTGCATCTGACTATGTCAGATGAGCTAATAAAAAAAGGAGTTATATACACTCAATTATTTCTAAACGGGAGGAAGGGGGTTTACGCTAGAAGTATTTCACCGCCATTTCACCCCCCGAGCAAGACTCTCCTACAGCCCTTTTTTTTTGGTGTTCCATTTCTGCAATATACTGACGCCTATATTTGCAAAGTAAACATACGAAAACGTTACTAGGTAAATGGAACTGGTCGTGTGCGTGTGTGTGTGCAAAGACAGACGAGATAACCTAATCGAAGTGACGAACGTGGGCCCGCGCGGTTAAACAGACCGCGATATAGACGCCTAACAGCAGAGATAAGCAATGTAGGGTGATTGATTTTCTACATTCTGTATGACATGATTCAGAACATGGGCGGGCCGGAGTTAGCCGAAGAATTTTGCATTACGATCTCCAGTTAATCGTTTCCATTTTTCTAGTGCGAATCGAAGGAGCAGTTGTTGAAGGTGTTTTTAGGAGGGATTAGAGCGCAGAACGTTCGTAAACTGTGTGCAGTGTATATGACTTGACTTGAATTATCCTCTTGGTCCCCAGATGGGACATAATGCCGCACGAATAGTGTCCCTCTAGTGGGATCTGTCCTGGGCAGCCTGCAGCGTCTGTCCTCACGAGAAGCCCATCTCCTTCAGTTCCGCCTCCACACTTCTCCTCCAGGTGGTCTTGGATCGGCCGGGTCTCCTTCTTGCTGGCGGCGTCCACCTCAAAGCCACTTTGGGGATTCCTCTATTCTCAGCATAATACGTGTACATATTATATACGTATATACATATTATATATATATTATATCAAGAGCGTATAAAGAGGGAGAGCGTACAACGGTGAAATGCTGAAACCATGTTGCAGTATTATTCGAATTAATACACTTTTTATTTTGACGATTCGTTGCAGTATTATTGATCGGCTGTCCTATCTTGTTAATATAAAACAAACCGCATGTCCCTACGATGCCCCTACGCTGAGATAATGAGCGGTGAAAATATGGTATTTTCGCCGAAAACCGACTCGAGATACCTGCTGACTGCGACTGTGTCTCGCTTTGTGGCCAGTGTGTTGCTTCCGGTCGCCGCTGTGTAGCGCCATGGTAGCGCTGACTCACGTCAGTACTGCAGAGTTTACTATACATCCAGCGTGAGGTGGGCACAGGTGGGGTCATCACTATGGCAATCAATAACAGGCGTCATTCATTCCATTTGTCAATCATTGACGGAAACACGCGAGGTTTCCCGAAGTTATCTCAAAGCGAGAGACAGTCGCAGTCAGCAGGTATCTCGAGTAGGTTTTCGGCGAAAATACCAGATTTATTAATTCGGCTAATACTGCAACATGATTTCAGCATTTCACCGTTGTACGCTCTCCTTCTTTATACGCTCTTAATTATATACATACTAGCTATTACCCGTCCTCCAGACGGGTTCGAGTGGGGTCTGACTTGAAGATGGCGGTTTAACCATTTATCTGTCACTTTTATTTGATGATGTATTTACAGTATACGAAAAATACTGATATTTAGACTCGAGTCATATACCAATATTTGTTTAAAAAAGAATTGTATCTAAATATATATAAAATCTAAAATTTTACCTTAAAATGACATGCAATTTTTCAAAAAAAGGAAAATGGGGTGATTTGATAGTACAATTTCACTTATTTAGATATTTTTGAAAATATTATTCTGGTTAGAAGCATGAATAATAAGTCAAATTCTTGAAAAAAAAGAGCAAAATGCATTGAGTAGTTTTGAAGATATATTTTCTTTAAAGTCAGTAGACCGCGGCGGACAGGGTTTACACCTCCCGTTCTCAATATATTGCACACACGCGCGCCCACACACATCACACACACGGTGCGCATCGCACGCACACACCACATTTCACACACATACGGTATGCGGCCACGCACAATCCACGCGCCAGCCCACGTACAACATCACTATATTTACAGACACACACACCCGCTGGGGGCGCGCGCACACATAAAACTACAGGAAACAAACCCCCCCCCTCCACGCCACAACGCATACGCACACACACGCATACATACATACATACATAATACACAGCATACACACGTACACACGACACACGTAACACGTACACACGCTACACACGCTACACACGCTACACACGCTACACACGCTACACACGTACACACGATCACACGTAACACACGTTAACCAACACACACACACACACACACACACACACACACACACACACGACACACACACACACGTACACCACGTACACACGTACACACGTACACGCGTACACAGTACACACGTACAACGGCTACACACGTACACCACACACACACACACACACACACACACACACACACCACACACACATACACACATACACACATACACACATACACACTACACACATAACCCACACGCACACACGCCCACACATACACCACAGCACACGCACACGCACACGCACACGCCCACGCACACGCACCACGCACACGCCATACGACACACGACACGGCATACGATACATACGATACATACACTACATACATTACTATAACATACATACATACATTACACGGCACGCACGCACGCACGCACGCACGCACGCACGCACCGCACGGCACGCACGGCACGCACACACACACACACACATACATACATACATACATACACACACACAACATTACATACTAGCATGCATGCATGCCATACATACATACTTACATACATACATACATACATACGATACATACATACATACTACATACATAACATACATACATACATACATACATACATACATACATACATACATAACATACATACATACATAATACAATACATACATACATACATTACATACATACATACATCACCATACATACATACATACATACATACATACATACATGCACGCACGTACCGCTAGGCACGACGCACGCCCAACCCACTCCACCCACCCACTCACGCACCAAACATATAACCACATTTACACACACACGGAGCGCGCTACAACATAAAGCGCACACGCAACAGCGCACACACACGTACAGCATACATCACTACTGACATGACTTTCAGAGATGAGATTTTCGGCGATCGCTGAAATCGGCGGATTTGACAGTGCAGGGGTCGATTTTGTGGGAAACCTCAAAATTCGTTAAGAAATTGGGGGGGGAGAGTAGAATGTAAGAATTGAAATTACACCTGTCAACAGTAACCTGACAGTAGGACGTGACAGCGAAGTCAAACAGCGCTGGTGTTACAGATAGCAGCGTGTACCGCGCCATGCCGCTAGTGCGATCACGATGTACGTGCTCATGCTTAGCAGCGGCGTTCGATTGATGTTACGGCGGCGATTTCATTGTTTATGTCTTATTGCGCGCAGTGATTGCCGGTGTGCGCGGCAGTTTACGACCGCTAGGAGCTGACGGGCCGCGGGAGGGGCAAAACAAAAAAAAACGACAAAGCCGGGTAGCTCCCTCTTCTATCGCTTTTATCCGTATTCAGCGGTGATAATTATTGAGGATCTTGTAATTTAAATTATTATGATGTATTATTATCGTACTTTAATTATCTAATGTCTTAACGATTGAAAGGTCTGTATTATGAACCCCTGATCTATCAACGCAGATTCGTTCAGATCCAGGATAGTTACAAACACGGACTCCTCATTTTGCTGCGCGATCTCTCCTATTCTCTATCCCTGGTATAGTGTAGCAGTTTTGTCAGTATTTTAGGACATGGGCCACTGTGTTGATATGTGTTTATGAGCAATGTTGGATGTACGGGAAATAGCAAAAATCAAGTAAGTCAGCGTTGGGAAAAATTATCGAAGGTTGAAAGCCATGAAGTCGAGACGTTACTCCAACCCGTCTTCGTCGACGCCGTGATGCGTTGTGATTCACGTACTCTGATTGGACTGCGGCGATTGCGGATTGTTGCGATCTTAAAAGTGCGTGCGGGCTTCGATGAATGCCGGACAGTTTCTTCGCAGCACATAACTTTTTAGAAAATTGCTCCAAAGTCACTTTGACGATGGAAAAAATCGCCGTTCTAACGTAGCGGAATGTATTCGCGACGCCAAGGGCCCAGCCCTCGATTTTGCGTGAGCCAACGCGGCGGACGACGGTTTTGGAGGAGGATACAGAAAACGACACTTTTGGCTCTTTCCTACTTGTATATAGTAGATTATATACTCCATCTATATACGTTAATTACGACGCGCTCGAGATTCGAAGTGCGCTGCGCAATGTTCAAACCAATTTGAAACGATTCCGAACAAAAACCCCAGCGCCTCGTCGTTTGAGCTTGGGGCCCACACGCTCGATTATGACACCGGTTCCCATGAGGGCGTAGGCCTACGTGACGCTCCAGCTAGTCATGCATATACACTCTTAGTTTACCTGCTAGGTGTTTTGTGAGAGCGTGCCCCGCATCATGATCACGCCAGCGTACCCAGAGCACGTGGGTGTGCAGCTCAATGTGGAGACGGCAGTGGAGTCATTACACACACACGCACGCACGCCACGCATGGCGCCGCCACACACACACACACACACACACACACACTACACAACACACAAACACACACACACACACCACGCGGCCACCGCGCGTCGCGCACGCAACGCCGCCACACACCACACACGACACACACACACATCACACACACACATCCACACACACACACACACCACACACACACACACACACACACACACACACACACACACCACACAATTATATATATATTTATATATAGTATTATATATATACCACCGCATCCTCGTCAGAATATGGGATAGGCATAACTAGCGAGCTATAACCGAAGACACGTGTTTTGTCTGTTTGCGTGTCGGGCGTCGGGCCGCGCCAGTTTCCCTGAACACACCACGACAGTCCGCAGTGCGTCTGCCATTTTTAATATATAATCGCTGCTTCATTTGTTTGTCCCCCGGACCGAGTAGTAACGCCTGCGTCTGTTGGAGCAGGTTCTTGGAATCACGCGGGAATCGGCTCCAAGCGACGTCGTACGCGCCATGCGTATTAATATTTAGAGCCGAAAATAATCTCAATCTAATGCATTATTAATCACGTCCTGATAGTATCACTACTATTATTATCACTACTTATGTATTATTATTATTATTTATTATTATTCATTATTATTATACTATATTATTAATTTACTCCTGATAATATCTTTTCCCTTGTGTACTCAGCATTCTCCCCTGAGAGGTGTGATCGTGGATACGGATATAGCATCTGCTCATTTCTTAATTACACGTATAAAAACTCGGCAGCTACGATAAACTCAGCACTGCGCAAAACGGCTTCTACCACTGCACGCACGTATTCGCATACGGGAACCGATCTATTAGTCCGTACGGGTCGCTCTGCCGTCCTACTGGCGTCTTGGTCCTACGGTCGTTGGTCTACCCCCGGTCGTTGCGTCCTACGGAGTCGTTGGTCGCTACGGCCGTCGCTTGGTCTACGCGCGTTTCCTAGTAATGCAGGCCGGGGGGTTATCAGTAAGTGAGTGAAATGACAATTATTTTTAAATCAGCAATTTTTTCTTTATTTTTTTTTTTTTAATTTTTCTTTAATTTTAAATTTTTAATTCGTAATTTGTTCTACATTTTCTTTAAAAAAAAATTCCCCATTTTATTATATGTATGTGGCTTTTCACTGATGAATTGAAGTATGCCACCAGACAGGCAGATGGAAGAAGCGCAGTAGAAGACAATAATTCTTAAACTATTTCCAGTGTCATTCACCCTCGAGAACCTTTATCACAAAAATTGTCATTCACCCACGACAAAATGTTCCTTGTGTTTTGCGTCTAGTTTCATTACGACCTCAAAATAATTCATTCCCTTGGCCGCGGAACGAGTACACCAGTTTAAGAAGTTCGCATACAGTGAGTGCACAGCGTACAGCAGGTGGTAACGTACACACGCCAGTCGTGCTGTTAAATCACACTGTATATTTTTGACCAGTATGAATATTTTTTATGTGCTTAGTGTTCATTTCATTATAAGTTTAAGCTGCATCAAGCGATATTATTTGTATCGTGCCACCGTTCATTTGTATGCTGCACTGTGAGGACACATTTGCGTTCGTCGGTAATTTAAAATTTTAAAAGCAAAATAAATTTCAAAAAAAATTAATCAAAAATTAAATTAAACTTTTTTTTTAAATTAAAATTAACATTTAAAAACAAAATTAAATTTAAAAATTAAATTTATTGAAAAAAATAATTCAAATTAAAAATTAAAAATTAATTAACAAAGCATAATTAAGCAAAACAATTACGTTGCCCTGCTGTGCACGCGTAGGACCAACCGGACCGCTAGGACCACGCGACCCCCGTATAGGAACAACGAGCCGTTGAGTAGTGGAGCCACAACGACCCGTGAGGACTAAACGACAACTGGATAATCTATCATACACGTAAACTAAATTTGTGAAAGAATTATGACGAGTAATGGTGAAGAGTTATCGTGATAAACATAATATTTAATAGAACCCGAATAATAATAATAAACACCAAACCCGCCATAAAGGCTTGAATAAACCACGCGATCCTTGACAAACATTTGCTCATAGGGACTTTGTCCACAATACACGGGCGATAGGGGGCCGACTACGCCGTGTAGGCGCTATAATGACGCATAGCTTACTCATGTCTAGCGTATATCGTCGGTACAACGTCCAGAGTTCATGTATTTACTTAGCCATAAACGCCGAGCACGTTAGAAGAGCAAGCATTCTACGGCTGGAACCAGGCGGCTCAGGGCATAGGACAACACATTTTACAACCGCAGTAGGTAAGTCTTTGCGTACGTGCTCGCGTTCATTCGTTATAATCAGCACAGCTAGGCATAGATTATCATCACGTGTCGTGGTATAGAAACTTACATCATCGTCGGCAACTTGTAGCGCCGTCAGCAATTAGCCATATGGGATATAGCCGAACATCTGACTGGGTGGATCCCTACACGTACAGTACCATCGTGAATTATGCATGAGGTCGTGTAGAGATGTTTCGCCTGAGTTTGTTTCAGTTAACCAAATTGTTCGAATTGGATATAGTTGACGGCAGACAGGGGAATGAGATGCCTCGTCGTCGGCCACTATACTATACTATACACTATACTAGTGTAGACAGATCGGTGAAAACATCGCTACGACAGATTTTCGCGTGTTGAAATCTGAAACTGCGAAAGCCCTTATCGCCAGCCTTATCTTTATGCTTATCCTTATCCTTATCCTTATCGAAATCCTTATCTAATCTGGCCGCATAATTTAGTGCAGAACTTGCCATATGTTAGACTGTCCTGGGGTAGATTCATCAAGCTGCGTACGCAAAATATTTTGCGTAAATCATTGTTTACGGCAATGCGACGTTGCCTTAGTGCGATTCCATCACACAGCTATTTAGTAAATTTTGCGTAGCGATTTCCTACGCAAAGCTGCAGGCCGTTTTAGGTGCGATTTCATCAAGAAAATTTACGTGTAACTTTGCGCTAACTTTACCACGAGGCTATACGACGGTGCCCGCTAAACACTCGAATTTCTGCAGGTGTTGTCCAGATACCGCAGCATACATTATTTTATGAGAAAACATTATAAAATTTACTACTCAACTAAAAAATTAATTAAATAATTACCATACTACACAGAGCAGGCGGCGCCTTTGACGCTTCTTTTGTCATAGCTTGGCATATGTTTTCGTTATACAGCGGAGTTCGTAGATTAGGCCGTGTACATGCACACGCACGCACGTGTACGTGCACAGCGGCACGCAACGCGCACAGTGACAGCAAGCACCACGGCACATGTACGTGCACACGCCACGGGCCCACGCACCAACGTGCAGCAAGCACGCATGAGCGTGTAGTGCACAGCACTTCTCCCGCACGCCGTGTACGTACAGCACGCACGCACGCACGAACGTGTACGTACATCACGCGCAGCACGCACGCCCGTTGTACGTACACACGCCCGCACGCAGTGTACGTGACCACGCACGCACACCACGCACACCACGCACGCACTCTTGTAGCGTACCACCACGCGACGCACGTGTACGTGCACACGCACGCACGCACGTGTACGTGCACACCATCACGCCAGGACGTGCACACGCCACTGAACGTGCACACACCCACGCTACGCCACGCATGCCACAACGCACGCACGTGTACTTGGCACACGACACGCACGCATGTGTACGTGTCGGCTAGGCTTTCATGAGTGTTGAACGCAATTCATACAAACGAAAAGGTGGACAGCTGATCACATCAGAGTAGATAATAGGCGAAATCCTATCTATCTACTCCTGATCACATCCCCCAGCACTCATGTAGATCAGAGCTAGAGCCGAGCATATATGTTTATAATACAAGAGAGGCCGTCAGTTTTGGTTCCTATCGATGTGTCGCACAGCCTGTGATTGTTATGCCTAGCGCACGCTCTCAACAGCCAAGCAAGCCAGCGATGCGTAGTGGAATTTAACACGCGGAATTTCATCAACATTTGCGTACGCAGGGTGCTACGCTGCGTTGATGATGCTACTGCGAAGCAGGAACCCGTCATAAACGCCAAACCACCCGACACGGTGGTAATTTCGAATTGGCACTGTCGCTATTGAATTACAACACGTCGATAATATTTCCGACACCGTTGCAATTCGAAGACAACACGTCCCTTTAATTCCTTTCGACACGTGCAATTCAAATTACAGACACGTCGTTAATTCTTTCGACAGCTTTGTATTCGAATGTGCGACCGTGTCGAAAAGAACTAATGACGTGTTTGTACATTCGAATTGCCGACTGTCGAAAGAATTAGGGACGTGTTGTAAAGTTCGAATTGCCACGTGTCCGATAAGAATTAAGAACGTGTCGTAATTCGAATTGCAACGTGTCGAAAGAATTAAACGACGTGTTGCTAATGTCGACCGCACGCGTCTTAAATGAATTACAACGTGTCGTTAAATCGCACAATCAGGCGATGTGCTTCTTACTGGAATTATCAACGTGTTCGTTTAAATCGACAATAGGGATTTTCTTACATGGAATTACAAACGTGGTCGCTTAAATCGACCCAATCCGGTTGAAGATACTCTGATTAGGTCTGGTACAGGTTAGCGCAAGCGAGCCTGAAGGAGGGGGAGGGCGAAGCGGAGGGTGGGAGGAGGAAGTTTAGAGTAGTAATAGTAGGTGGATAAGAAAGAAGGGAGAGAGGAGAAGGTGGTGGAGGAGGGGAAAGTGGTGGAGGAGGAAGGGGAGAAGAGAGAAGCTTGGGTGGAGCGGATGGGGAGAAAGCTGTGGAGAAGGAGAAGCTGGTGGAGGAGAAGGGGGAGAAGCCGACAAGGTGGTGGGAGGGCGCAGAAGCTTGTGGAGAAAGGAGAGTGGGGAACAGCTGGTGGAGAGGAGGGGCCGAGAAGGAAGCTGGTGAGAAGGCAGGAGGGGAGAAGGAGAAGCTGTGTGGAAATGGAGGAGGGGAGAGGCTGGGGAGATGAGGAAGGACGGAGAAGGGAGAGCGGTGGGGGGAGAGGGGCGCAGGAGAATACATTCACACACACGCACGCCGCGCCACACACGATCACACCTAGCACGAGCCTACACTCATAGCGCGCCGCGCGCACACGCACACGATTACACACACACACACACACACACACACACACACAACACACGAACCACACACACACACCAATACCTACAACGCCCACACATGCACACACAACGCCACACGCACACACGCACGCACGCGCACACACATCAACACCTGCACGCGCACACACATCAACACCTGCACGCCCACACACAATCAACACCTGCACGCACACACTACACGCTGCGACACGCCACACATAACACACACACACACAACACAACACACACACACACACACACACACACACACATCCAATACCTACCACGCCCACACATGCACACATACACACACACAACACACGCCCCCGCCCCCCACAACACACAGCACACCCGTGCCGTAGTGCACTCACGTACTATATCCAACATCTCTTACGCCTATAAACCTACACGCACGCACGCACACATACACAATAATCTTTACGTAACACGCGCTTAATATATCTATGTCTAATCTTTTTATAGATAAACGTTGAGGCACAACCAGCATTTAAAATGGCGATTGGATGTGGAGCAAAGATGGTTCCAAAGATATTCTATATCGTTTTAACTGTCGATTTTCTGGCGTGAGTGAAATAAAAGACACGCTTTTGCCCTTTTTATCCATTTTCTTGTGGATTTATCATTGGTCTTAAATTACATGCACACATGGTATATATATATAATATATATATATATAGTATATATGATATTAATAATCATATATATATTATTAACCGCCAGCCATAGAATTGATTACATGCATATATATATACTATCTATATATATATTATTATATATATATAATGCATGTATCAAATCTATGCTCTGGTAATTGAATATCTATGCCTTTATGTGACCTTTTTTATAGATAATAATATATATATATATTATATATATATATCATACGCCACTATCTATTAGTATCTTATACATTTGTAATATTAGAATAGCGCAATAGGAATTTGGCACTAACTTAGATCTCTGAAGACGTAGTGAATGTAATTTACGAGATATATAAATTGTAAGAAAAAATTAATTAAAGATTTTTAATTGTAATAACAACGCGTTTGATGCTAAAACGCGATAACACGGCACCCTCACGCCCAAAACCACTACAAAAATTAAATCCGCACGATTTCAGTGAGTGTCTCGGCGTTTATACAACAGACTTTTCTATAGCCAATAAATCTAATGGATAATCGTATATTTGGCAGGGATGCGGAGTCCTGGCCCTGCGTCATTTCGCAGCCTGCGTGGACTGGCTTGGCAACGATGTAAGCGGTATCAGCGTAGAGTAGAATCAGCAAGATGGACTCATGACGTGAGATATATATCTGCCAGGCCGCCATGCTTTTTACTCCTCAGCGTTCGGCGTTCTCTAGTTAAGGTTGGTCGCCATTTCATCGCGGAGCAGCGTCGGTATGCCGTGGAAATGCCCCGATTATTCAGTGGTCTCGATTTAGCGGCGCGGGGAATGCGTTTCAGAGGTCGCACATTTACGAGCTAGTTGTAATCTTACGCTGTTCTGTGTAGAACGACTGCCTGCAATACACACGCGTCGTATAATACGCAAACGATATTTCTAATAATGCCTTTGAGTCGTCTGTTTAACAGGCCGCTGAAAAGTCAAAGATGTCAGTTTTGCCTTTAAGTTATATGATCGTTCAATCGACATTCACTTATAGAAAAAAGGAACCACCGTTCCGCAGAACATATCCAATTTTAATCGAGGTCCTATCCCCTTTATCCGATGAAAATAAGACGTCAACCTCTTCTGGTCCTTCTAGTCTCTGTATGTACACACACACCGATACACGACACACACAAACACACAGCACACACAACCACACCACCAACACACACACACACACACACACACGCACACGCACACGCCCACACGCGACACGCACACGCTACGCACGCGACGCACACGCACACGCACACAAACACACGCACACGCACACCACGCACGCACACACACACACACACACAACACACACACACACACACACAACACACACACACACACACACACACACACACAAAACAAACAAACACGCACGCATCACCACACGCACGCACGGCACGCACGCACCGCACGCACACGCACACACACACACACCGCACGCGTGCGCACACGTACACTTAACACGCCACACGCACCACGCACCGCACGCACGCATGCACACGAACACACACAGCACGCATATCTATCTGCTCTCTCATATAATTATATATATTATATGGAGTGCGTTAATGAATTACTTTGCGTGATAGCGACAGGCCGGCGCGTATGGTGGTAAGCTGCCGCGTGTCTTTGCCTTGGTTTGTCGGTTTCTCGTCGCTGCTGTGGGCATGAAGCGAGAGCAATGCTTGCTTGGAACGGTAGGCTTTCAAATGGCAGTCTGCTACTTAATAATCAATAATGATGCCAGTAGTGACATGATTAGACACTAATAGTCTTATCCCCGTGCCTAAGATAAACACAGGAAGCTGAATATAGAGTGTATTCATTATAATAATCATATATTGATTATATCATTAGGCATCACGTGATAAATCGTTGAATTCCATTGGATAAGTCGGCAGGCTACGTATAAGCAATAGTTGCCGCTCAGGCGGGCACTATTTGCTTGCGCGACGCGCATTGTTATTATAACGCATTGTGTTTCACCTCACGAATCTCCTGCGTTTCGAAATTATGGCGCGTTGTTTTGTGTCGCAGGTTTGTTACATGGAATGCACCGGCAACATTAGGAGTATAAGAGGTATATAAGCATGAAAAGTAAACAGAGGGTAACACTAATTGTATTGTCATACTATTTAATTTTGTACCAACACAACACACAAATATACTACTTGCTCGGTGCTAAGAAATTCGCTGAGCGTCAGACAGTTTATACAAAAATTGAAATTGTTCGTTTAGAAACTTAGTCTATATTCACTTCATATTGCAAGTAGATTGCAAAGTCACTGTGATCACTAAAAACATATAATGCTTGTTGTTGGGGCACTATGCTGTGCATGTTTTGCTTTGGCCGAAAAAATAGCTATGCCCTCGTAGCCGCCGGGCACTATACCTTCCTCAGCAACACGTATGAGGCATAGTGCCCCAAACAACAGGCATGTAATCATATATTATTCATCTGATAACGTGATCTTTATCCCAATCACAATGAAGAGGTATGACGTAACCACCCGAGCTACGTATCTCGCGGAGTGCGAGGATGATTTGTATCTTTAGGCGTCTTGAATAAGGTCATGTGACATTTGACTGTGTCCATCGAACGGTATTAAATGCTCTTTAATATATTACTTGCTGTTTCCGTTAGTAACACCGATATTATTAGTACGTAATGTCTCAATGTGAGTTC
>NW_014578806.1:0-7657 GCF_000485595.1 Priapulus caudatus
AACACACACACAACACACACACACACACAACACGAACGACCACAGAACACCACAACACACACACACAAGCACACACACCATCACACAACCACCTCACAAACACACACGAAACAACATGTCAAACCACCAACACAACACACACCACACACAACGCGCCACACCAGAAGCAAGTCTTGCGCCTATAAAAGAATGCCATTGTTGACCCGTACACACAGTCGGCTGCATTGTTGCCCGTTCTACGGGAGTATGCTACTATACATGCCTACATATAGGCTACACAGGCTTGCATGGCTACTTACATGTATGGCGTACATGTTACATGATATAATATGTATGGCCTTAGTTGGGCGACAGTTTGGCTTTACACATACACGCCTTGCCAACACCACACCACACACACCAACAACAACACACACACAGCACACACCACACACACATAACACATCAGCCTACCACGCAGCCACACAATAACCAACACAACATGTACACAACAAACACACACACACACACACCCACACACACACACACACGCAGAAGCATCACGCACGCCGACGCACGCACGCACACAACACACATTACTCCCAACACACGCACAGCACACTTTCCACGCACACGCATCACGCACAGCGCCACGCGACACGCACACGCACGCACACGCAGACGCACACGACATACCACACACGTAGCATACAACCACACTCCCGTATAGAACAATACACGCAGCACATGCATCACAACACCGCACGCACGGCACGCACAGAAACAACACACGCACGCACGCACGCCAAATGCATCCACACACGCACGCACACGGCACCACACGGACCACGCAAGACGCACTGCACGCACGCCACAACAACGTAGACCACATCCGTATAGATAAACCAGATAACACGCACGCACATAACAATGCGGCCGCGCACACTCACAACGCACGGCCGCACGCACGCGAAACGAAACGAAGACACACACACACACAGACACACACCACAGACACACGCAACCACATACGACGTAGAGCGTGCGTGGTGTGTATCTGTGTTCTATAGTACTAGAGAATATATGCGGCAGGGTGTCAGCCGCACTCGCTACACTCATTGCACTCATCACGCACGCGGCATCTCGTAGCACTGGTGTATTGTGGCATTCTGCTTTCACTTTGGGGATGGAAGAGTAGATGCACGCACGCAGCACACACGCGACACTACACATCTCCCTAGCCGATTAGGCCTCGGGCGTAGCTCTTGCTCTCTCCGCACTCAGCATATTAATATATAGAGGAGTTCGAGGATAGAGAGAGAAGAGAGGAAGAGAGGAGAGAGAGAGAGAGAGAGAGCAGAGAGGACAAGAGAGGAGAGAAGAGAGGAGAGCGAGAGAGAGAGACGAGAGAGAGCGAGTAGAAGAGGAGCATGAGAGAGACCACAGAGGAGCAAGGGATGGTGAGGAGAGATGAGCGCGGGAGAGAGAGAGAGAGAGAGAGAAGAGACGAGAAGAGGAGAGCGAGAGAGAGAGAGAGCGATGAGCGACACAGAGAGAAGCGCAGGCGAGGGAGTTATTGAGATAAACGAGAGTGCAGTAAATTGGTGAGTGGCAGTGGACCTATCGAGGTTGAGTAGGTTGTCCATTTACGATTTACAATCAATTACAAGCGAACCGTAACCAATGCGTAAACAATTTTTCAACGCGCGAAGCGACGTTGCCGCATCGGAGCGTAAAATTTCACGCCACCCGACGCCCGGGCGGGATTTACGTGCGAGCAACCGCGTGGATATATTCGTAGCGCGTATTCCGGTTTAATTACGAAATTCCTAATGATTTTCATTTGCAGGCTGTGCGCGGTCTTCCCTCGTTTGCTGTACACACAGCACGCGCCGCACGCAGGCACCGACACGCGCCACGCAGGACGGCACACGCACGCACGGCACACCCGCACGCGCAGGTACACACACGCTCCGCCGCACGCACAACACGCATCATACCGGCTCAATGTATTTTTGAATAATTACTGAAATAGGAGGGGAATGTGCCAGCAGAGGAAGAAGCGCTCCCTTTCTCTTTCTCCTTACACCATCTCCTCTCTCTCTTCTCTCTCTCCTCTCTCTCTCTCCTCTCTTCTCTCTCGCTCTTCTCTTCTCTCTCTCTCTCTTATTCTCTTCCTCCTTTCCCCTCTCGTTCACCGCGTATCTCTTCTTGCCCTCCTCTATCTCTTTCTCTCTCCTCCCTCCCTCTCTCTCTCCCCTCTCCTCCATCTCCCCCTCTCTCTATGCATAATATTGATGACCCGCGACGTTAGCAGCGAAACAATAAATCTTTCGTAGACACGCCGGTGTTTCTTCTCAACCAACCACCGCCGCCGCCGGCCGCGACAGAGCAGGGGTCAGGGCAACAGTCGTACAAAGACTGCCAACAACAATATAACAACTGTTAACTACTCGTACACAACTGTCAAAAACATCCGTCAACAATGAAACAGATTCTATCAACACATGCGCTACCAACAGACTGTTCAAACATGTACAACAATCTGTAAAACAGTATACAACAACTGTTACAACATCGCTACAAATACTGGTCAAAACATTCGCTCAGCAACTGTTAACAATTATTATGACACTG
Organism: Priapulus caudatus; assembly: GCF_000485595.1. Taxonomy (NCBI): domain Eukaryota; kingdom Metazoa; phylum Priapulida; class Priapulimorpha; order Priapulimorphida; family Priapulidae; genus Priapulus; species Priapulus caudatus. The sequence continues at coordinate 2,617 of NW_014578806.1, forward strand.
TCAACAACATCGCTAAACAACTGTCAAACATCGTACAGCAATAGGACAATTATATGACACTGTCAACAACATCGTACAAAAACTGTCAAACACCATCGTACGCAACTTTAACAACTTATACGAAACTGTCAACAACATGTCAAACGTTAACATTATACGACAACTGTTAAAAAGCATCGTACGGCAAACTGTGTAACTACATATACGACATGTTAACAACATGGTACGAAACTGTTAACACATTAACGACAACTGTCAATAAATCTTCGCAACTGTCACAAACACGACTGCTCGGTCTCGACAACGTGTTGACGATAACGCCACTACAGCACGTAACCCAAGGGATGGCAGGGGTTGTGCGGGCGAGGTGGGGCGGAGGATTGTGGTGTGGTTTGTCATCTGTAGGCGTGACGGGTAGAGCCGTATATAAGAGTATAACGATACTATACTATACTCAGGCTTTCAGTTTGAAAGTACGGAGACTACTAATGACTCCCCATAGGACACCATAGGGGTATTTTCACGCTCAGATACCTTTAAGCATGATGGAGAGCTCCACTAGATAATCACACCCTTAAGAGGCATGATGGAGAGCTCACTAAATAATCACTTTAAAAGGGATGATGGAGAGCTCCTTGGTGGCTCTCCATATGCATTTGGGGTATGTGGATGATGGATCATGAACCAATCTCAGTCTTAAGTGAAATCAAAACGAAAATGGGGATGTAGTGTCAATCTACTGATTTATCATTTCATTATCTTCACTTATCTCATTTAATGGCTTCGTAGGATTACTTTTTTACCAACAACCAACCTTGACAAGATTAATAAAAGAGTTGATCGGATGTAAAATAAACTTGTTTTATTTATTATGATTTCTAATCCTAGAGATTTAATCCATATTGTACCTGCATATTTCAGAACAAATATCATCACAATCATCAACAAACTAGACATTACTTGTACTTAAGTAGCACGTATGTAGCCCTCCAGCTACGAACTGTTTCCCGTTGGCAGAAACACTTCTCGCACGTATAGTAGAAAACGAGCAGGTATTGTTGGCTACTATAGGTAACTGTATTATGGATGAGCTGTATGTTTAGTTATTTACTATATATATAACCAGAGGGTAGTAACCAGACCCTGGCTACCTCTGACCAGTACGATCCAGTCATTACACACCACAAATCAGTGTTGTGTGTTTGCTAACCTTTTTGCTACCACCTACATTAGAGAACTCTATGGAGCGCTATTTCAACATAATTAGACATATTCTTTTGTCAGCGTGCGCGATGTTTCACACTTTTATGAGGCGAATGAGCCGCGCACCATGCCACCATTTCGGTGGCGCGGGTGAGAGCGCGTGAGCGCGATCGCGCCCTTAAAATGAAATGCTGTAAATACTTATTATTACTATGCTATGCCAGGCCATGCATGCTGACATGCTTTTGTATCTATACTTACTTATACTTAGTTATGCGTAATTCGCTCATGAGGCGTGCGGTTGTCTCATGTGAGGAGGGGGATGTTATTGTAGGGGTGGTGATAGGTGTGGGGGGCAGATGAGTGGGTGATGGAATAGATGTTGTTGGTTGGGTTGTCGTTGTAAGAGATTGAGTGGCTAGGTGAAGTAGGGGTGGAAGGGTGGGGGTTGGGGGGTGCGTGTTATATTGTAGGGATGGTCGTGTAGGTTTGGGGTGGCCGGATGATGTGGTTGGAATGTGTGGTGGAGGTTGTCTTAGTAGGCGTCTGCCGTGAGGGTTGGCTGGGCGAAGTGGAGGTTGGAAGTTGGTGTGGTGTGTGGTTGTTAACTTAGGAAGTGTGTAGCTAGTTTGGGGGCAGCGAGAGCGGTGTGGAATGGGTTGTCGTAACGAAGAATGTGGGGTGCGTGGGTAGGTGTGGCGTGGTGTGGGCGTGGATTAGTCTATGCAATACAATCACGGCAAAGCATACCTACACGGCCCCAGTTCACGAAAGCTGAGAACTCTAAGAAGTTTTACTGATGAGTATGTAGTTATAGTTTAGTTATTAATTTTTATTTTTATTTTTTTTTAAATTTTATGTATGATAGCTCTAGAACTATAGTCTCTGTGTCACAGCAACGTGGGGTGGACTAGATTTAAGCAACTAACGAAGGAATTTCACACACAAGTATGAAACCCTGCCACCACCCACCCCAGCCCTTTATACCGTTCCCATTTCTTCTCCACTGACTAATATTTACTGTTCCCCCTCTGGAAACCCATCCGTGTGCGCACTCGAAGTCCGAAGACCAGACGAACATCGGCCGGCGCGGCGTGGCTTAGAGGGAGCCAGCATCGCTTACGTCGATTGATGCGTTCTTCGCGATTTCGCCCTATATTACGAGGAAAGGACCTACTCAAATATCGAATGGATAAATTAAGATCGGGATCATCGTATCGAGTCGATGTCTTTTCGGGCTAAATACTGGTCTTGCGATTTAAAATTAGGACGTCTTTTTTTTTATTTATTATCGCTCTCGATCTGGATGTACGAGATAGTGCGTAATTTTCAACACCTCTCGGCGGTATGCGTTACTTTTTTTACAATAATAGTATTAATAACGTGTGTGCGCGTGAGCGTGTTGTGTGTGTGTGTATGCATACATGTGTGTGTGTAGTAGCGGGTCTGTACATACACACAACAGCGTGCAATCGCATGCAATGGCGGTGCACTTTGAGTGTGCTCCAGGAAAGTCTCTTATTCCACGAGGGAATTAATGAGTGTGTTATTACTAGTGCTTACCTAATGTTATATCAACCGTGAAGTGTTTGTGTGTGCATATGCATGCGGATAGAGAGAGGGAAGGAGAGGATGGGAGACCGGAGGAGAAGGAAGGAGGGGAGAGAGAAGGGAAAGTGAGGAGAGGAGGAGAGGGGAGGGAAGGGGAGAAGAGAGAATAGAAGAGAGCAGGGTGGAAAGAGAGAAAGAGAGGTGGAGGATAAAGGAATGGCAGGAAATATACTCCTGAAATGCGTAATTGAGTTTCTACAGACAAGTTATTGGTGAAGGATGGCCTCTTCACAGTTAGCTAGTCTTGCCGATACACTCCTCGCAACTTCTAGTACAGTGGTTCTTAATCTTTTTTGAGTTATGGACCCCTTTAAGAATTGGGCGAAAGCTTAGTACAGACCCCTCCACAGAAAAATGCACATAAAGCAGTTAAAAGCACATATAAACACAATTTTGCATGCGCCTGGTTTACTGACCCCCTGAAGCCCATCCAAAGGGGTCCATGGACCACAGGTTAAGAACCCCTGCTCTAGTAGAAAGCAAAGTAAAACAGTAACAGCAACCGCGTGAACTCAACTGTGGGCCTGGTCCCAATGAAAAAGCCTTTACGTTAGTGCCTCGTTTTAATCGCTGTTTCACCGATTAATTGCTTATTCGAATCGTTTCATTTTGAACCGATCCCTGTTTGTGAAAGGATCGGTTGACTACAATGAACGATAGAAAGCTAGATAATGGGCCCTATACGGTAGCGGCCGCATTACTGTTCATACGTTGTATATTTCGCGGTGGTTTAATTTTCGCAAATTTCGCGAACGCGTCCCCGACCGCGAAAATAACAACACGCGAATAATTCATAATTCACCGACCGCAAAATTAACCACTCGCGAAATTGTCCAGTGATCAAGTCTGAATTTGCGAAAATATCTGTACGTGAAAAATATATGGTGTATACAGTAATATAATCAGGGCCCCGTTGTCAGAAACAAAATTAGTCTTAGAATTAACTTTTTCTCTTGGGCCGTCGACAGAAACGCTGATAAGTTACCTGAATCAGAATGAAAAATCGTAGCAGATTTCCTCATAACAATATGAAACAAAGTGCTGTCGACGGTCTATGAGAAAATGTTAGTGTTAAGACTGTGTTATGTTAGTGTTAATTTTGTTTCTGCATGGCAACGGGCTCCAGATTATTAATGAATGTCTTACTTGGCGTAACAATAGTCCTTAGACCTAACCTGGTGACCATATAAAATATAATCAGATTAAGAAGATTAAAGTCTTACTTAGTGTAACAATAGTCCTAACCTGGTGCCCATATTATTAATATAATCAGATTATTAATTAAAGTCTCACTCAGCGTAACGAGGCCGAACCTCAGCCTCACTCCCACTCCACCCTCCTCCAACATACAGTTAATATAATGTTCTCGGGACCAATGGAAAAAAAGTTCATTACGTGAGTAATAACTCGGTTATCACAAAGTCTCCGCGTGTTTTTCGCCCGATCGCAAATTCGATAAAAATGCCGCCACGTCGAGCGAACGAACGCCCGGGTGCGTCTCGCGTCGCCGCTGCCGCGTCGTCGTCCTTCACGGCCGATTCTCCCGACGAGGGAGGGAAGCGAGGGGATGCATTCCCCCCGACTCTCTTCTCGGGAAGGAGGCGGCATGTTGGCGTCGCTTCGCTCCCGATCGCGCGGAAATTCCGCGCTCGTATTGATTTTGCGTCGCCCGCCCGTCGCAGCGTTGTTTGCCTCGGGTCTCGATTCGCGCAAGACTTCGGAGCTTCTATCGTGTTTTTTTCTCTCTCTCTTCTCGTCTGTTTTTATCGCGTGTGTATCTTCGTTACAGTGCGGTGGGTGAGCCGCTGTGGCTTTGTTTGCCTCGGGACTCGATTCACGAGGCATCGTGTATCGGGTGTTTTGACCGTGTGTATCTTCGTTACAGTGCGGTGGGTGAGACCGCCTGCCGCAGCCGCCGCCGATGCCACTGCATTGTTTGTCTCGGGACTCGATTCACGTGGCATCGTGTATCGAGTGTCTGTATCGTGTGTTTTTATCGTGTGTTTTTATCGGGTGTTTGTATCGTGTGATTTTATCTCGTGTTTCGCTTCGTTACAGTGCGGTGGGTAAGACGTGCTTGCTGATCAGCTACACGACCAATGCCTTCCCCGGAGAATACATACCCACAGTGTAAGTACCGACAGCAGCAGCAGCAGCAGAGTGAGAGCGAGAGAGAGAGAGAGAGAGAGAGAGAGAGAGAGAGAGAGAGAGAGAGAGAGAGAGAGAG
>NW_014578806.1:12218-14699 GCF_000485595.1 Priapulus caudatus
GCGTAGACACGCCATGCACGCCGTGTACGGTAACTGTACGCTGCCGTCGTCGTTGTTACAGTGGTTCCCCGAGGTTAGCCACCACTGCCCCAACACACCCATCATCCTCGTCGGCACGAAGCTCGACCTGCGGGAGGAGAAGGACACCATCGAGAAACTAAAGGAGAAGAAGCTGGCTCCGATCACGTATCCACAAGGTAGGGGGCGCCACGATGCAGGGGGGCGCCACGAGGCAGGGGGCGCCACGAGGCAGGGGGTTTGTGGCAGGGGGCGCCACGAGGCAGGGGTGCCACGATGCAGGGGGCGCCACGAGGAAGGGGGCGCCACGAGGCAAGGGAACCACGAGGCAGGGGCCGTCCTCAGCGGAGGAGAAAGTGTATAATTTGTGATGATAATGTGTGATAATGTGTGATCGAATCGATGTATATATATATAATGATTATTATATCACATTTCGGATGATGTATTAATTCATTGATCAATCTATTGATTGATATATTGACAAGGTAGGGGGCACCACGAGGTAGGAGCCATCCTCAGCGGAGGAGCCGATCGATCGATGTGTATATAATGATTATTGTATCGTGTGTTGGATGATGTATTAATTCATTGATCAATCTATTGATTAATATATCCTCAAGGGGACACCCAAAGGCAGGGGCCGGCCGCTAGAGTCAGTCGATCGATTGATCGATCTATTGGTTAATATGTCCACAAGAGGGCGCCCCGAGGCAAGTGTCTTTGCCGCTAAAATCGTCAAGTTGTCGTGCATCATTGCGACCATTAGTGTCTCTCGTCGCCCGCAGGTGGCGCCTACCTCTTCCTCGTCGTCCGTTATTGCAGGTCTGGCGATGGCTAAGGAAATCGGATCGGTGAAGTAGCTCGAGTGTTCTCGTTAGTGTCTCTCGTCGCCCGCAGGTGGCGCCTACCTCCTCGTCCGACCATTAGTGTCTCTCGTCGCCCGCAGGTGGCGCTAACCTCCTCCTCCTCGTCCGTTATTGCAGGTCTGGCGATGGCTAAGGAGATCGGATCGGTGAAGTACCTCGAGTGTTCGGCGCTCACGCAGAAGGGACTGAAGACGGTGTTCGACGAGGCGATCCGAGCTGTGCTCTGCCCGCGCCCCAAGCCCAAGAAGACGAAGAAATGCTCGTTACTCTAACCGACCACCAGGTGTCGCCGCCGTCATCAAGCGTCGGAGCGGAGCGTCGGGGGAATGGGGGAGGGGCGACGGCAGAGTCGTTCGTGTTTTGGCCAGTGCGCGGAGGGTTTACGGGCTGCACGACGACGGTCGTCGCGGAGACGTGGTCGTTGCGGCGACGGACGTCGCGGAGACGCGGTCATTGTGGCAGCAGTCGTCGTGGAGACACGGTCATTGCGGCGGCGGTCGTCGCGGTGACGCGGTCATTGCGGCAGCGGTCGTCGTGGAGACACGGTCATTGCGGCGGCGGTCGTCGCGGAGACGCGGTCATTGTGGCGACGGTCGTCGTGGCGACGCGGTCGTCGTGGAGACGCGGTCGTCACGGAGACGCGGTCGTCGTGGCGATGGTAACATTAAGAAATCTGTGGCCGCTCTCAATGAGACATGCTTGAAATCGTTCATCTAGCGAAAGAGTCACGTTGTTTGCCGTCCGTCGATCGTCCAACGTTTTCCACTCGCTCTCCCTATCTGTATCTCTATCTCTCTCTCTCCTCCCTCTCTCTCTCCCCCCTCTCCCTTCTCTTCTCTCTTTCTCTCTCTCGCTCTCGGTGAAAGAACCCGCATCGCACGGTCGCTCCGTCCGTCAGGCTCCGAAAATATTCCTCCGTCGTCTCTCGCGCGCGCGCGTTTTTGATTTCTGTAATTGTCGCTAGGGGGCGCTGCAGTTTGTTCATCGCCGAGTCGTCCTCCATGTGTCGTATTTTTAACTTGCGGATCTTCTGCCCGGGATAATTCATAATTAATTTAACGACGTGGTCTAACGACGCGATGTGCTACCATCGCGAGAACTTCCTCCTTCTCCTCCTCCTCCTCCGTACCTTATCTCCGTACTGTAAATAGATTTGTACGCGCGGTCGGGCGGTAAAAAAAGAAGTAAAGGGAAGAAAGAGGGAGAGGCTCTCGTTTTTGGCGGTCGGTCGATCGTAGGTACTAGGCTAGTGTAAATACAACGATCCCTCGCCCCGCCCCCGCGCACGCCATCACTCGCCCCTCGATGCTTCTCTCTCTCGGACACCAGGGCGGCGCCACGCGTGCTTGCGTCTTGCGGCTGCCGGGGAAAAGTCGGCGTTTCCTCCGGAAACGAGGAAAAAAGGGAAACGGGAGGTTTTCTCGAGGGGCGATCGACGCGCGGCGCGGGAAACAGATATATGTTATGCTTGTTGTGCGTCTGAGATGTTCAGATGAGAGAATTTTAACTCGTTATTGCTGCTGTTGCTGCTGCTGCTGCTATGTTGTTTTTCTGTTATAGAGCGCGCCAGGGGTGGGGGGGGGAAGCAGAAGCG
>NW_014578806.1:15102-16468 GCF_000485595.1 Priapulus caudatus
GAGAGAGAGAGAGAGAGAGAGCGAGAGCGAAAGAGAGGGAGACAGAGACAGAGACACAAAGACATGTTCTCGGCATTCTATAACGACGCGCTAACGTACTTTACTCCGGCCGCTATCACGGCACGCCGCGACGTCCCGCGGGGCACAGCCACGCATTATCGTCGCCTGATGAGAATGGGGATGCTAGTAGCCGCGGCGCATCGCCATGGCGACCCTCACGACTCCCCTGCATCCCCATGAGTTCCCCCCTGCATTCTCGTATCGTCGTTGTAGCGATCCCAGGAACTCACCTCGCATCCTTGTCGTCGCCGTGGCGACCCTCATGATGACCCCCCCGCATCCCCCTCATCGTAGTGAGGATGCTTGCGACGACCATCTGCATCTTTACGACCCTTCGCATCCACGCACCGTCGTCGCCGTAGCCGTCCCTTGCTCGCTGCCTCCCCGCGTCCTCTTCTTCGTCGTGACGATGGGCGTCGCTGCGCGCGCAGGCGTCGGGTCTTGATGTCGCTCTCTTGTTTCTCCGCTGCTGCCGCCCCGCAGGTTCGACAACTACTCGGCCAACGTGATGGTGGACGGCAAGCCGATCAACCTCGGGTTGTGGGACACGGCGGGACAGGAGGACTACGACCGGCTACGACCGCTCTCCTACCCACAGACCGTGAGTACTGCTCCCCCTTTCCTCCGTCTCCCCATCTCTCCCTCTTCCCCTCTCCCTCTCTCCTCCTCTCCCCCTCTCCTCTTCTCCCCCTCTCCTCCTCTCCCCCTCTCCGCCTCTTCCCCTGTCCCTCTCTCCACCTTTCCATCTCTCCCCTTTTCCGCCTTCCTTCCCTCCCTCGCACGCGCAGGTGGAGGTATTGTGACTAGTTACGCGACGTCGTGATTCTAAAATGCCAGTACAAGTGCAGCTTACAAGTGCAGCTTACAAGTGCAGCTTACAAGTGCAGCTTACAAGTGCAGCTTGCACGTAAGTCGTGCAACACACGCAGCTTACTTGATGTGACATCTCAGTCGCACGATGGCCGTAAATATTCCGTACGCGTCGTCGACGTCGTCCACCGTTGACGTCGAGACCGATCGTGTAGAATCGACGTNATATATATGAAATGTTTGGCGATTCATGTAACAACATATGAGAATTTTACGTGATTATGAGTTATATTATGCTCTCTTGTTTTTATTATTATCGCACGCGATCTTTCTGCATTGAATAGTTGTTCATGTTAACAGCGTACTTTTGTTCGTAATTGTCATCGAGGGAACTCGTGCCTCGAATCTGAATTCGTTCTCTCATTCTCTCTCTCTTTCTATCTCTCTCTCTCTTCTCTCTCTCTCTCTCTCTCTCTCTCTCTCTCTCTCTCTCTCT
>NW_014578806.1:18142-19473 GCF_000485595.1 Priapulus caudatus
CTCCCCCTCCCCCTCCCCCTCCCCCGGATGCTGCGGCTCTAGAGAGAGTCAAGCAGACGAACCGGATTCGAAAATCAACAACTACGAGAGAAGAATCCAATGCTTCGAATCCAATGCTTCGAATACAATGTTCGACGCTCTATTTTTTTCTACCGGACGGCGGAGCAGCGGCGGCCGCTGGGTCGATTCACTCGCTTACGTCACGGTCTCGTCAAATTGCGCCGAACACTCGCCGTAAATCGCGCTTCATTTTACCTCGGTTTTATTTTGAAAACTCGTGTAATTTCTCGCGGACTTGAAGAATTACTCCGACTCCGTGGCGCAACGGTAGCGCGTCTGACTCCAGATCAGAAGGTTGCGTGTTCGAATCACGTCGGGGTCACAATGTTTTATATCAAAATAACATTCCATTCCGCTGTTTGATTTTTTCGCGGAAAGTGTGTGTGTGTGTTTGTGTGTGTGGATTATATTTTCGCCGCTCATCCGAAAAAAATCTCTACTATATACGCCTGCCCTCGCAACAGCATGCACATGCGAAATGGGGCCTCTGTTCTAATGTGTACTGTTCAGCTTCTAGACGGGTATTCTGTTTAAAATGTTCGAATCACATTGACCAATCCCTCCACTACATACTCTCAAAATTTGTAATCAATCTGTACCCCGACATACCCTTTAAAGAGGCGTGCAACAGTTGCGTTGCACTATTTCTCGTGTACAAAAGAGCAGTTTTCTCGAATTTTTTGTGCCAAATTTCGTCATTAGAGTACAGAAATGTGCATTGCACACGCGAGATGGGTGCCCAATTGACGTCTGGAAAAGATTGAAATTTCAATCGGTTTTGTGGAAAAATTGTGCAAATGCGTGGAGTGTCGTATAGCCATGGTGACCAGGCAGCCGCGTTTGAGAGTTGAGGGGTACCCTACAAACATGGTGGAATGTCGCATCATAGAGCTGGCAAAAGTTTCGAGTGAAGATTGTACGGGTAATGTGCAGTGATTTTGCATGAATAAAATGCATGCTGCGTGTTGATAGCAACTGTTTACGAATTTTTAATTATTTTCTGTGTGCTGCTTATTCAGGCCTGCTGGCTATGGACGCCCTCTACTGTTGGAAAACACCTATACCTATACACCTATACATCCAGCGTGAGGTGGGCACAGGTGGGGGTCACACTATGGCAATCAATAACAGACGTCATTTATTCCATTTGTCAATCATTGACGGAAACACGCGAGGTTTCCCGAAGTTATCTCAAAGCAAAATACCAGATTTTCACCGCTCATTATCTCAGCGCAGGGGCATCGTAGTGACATGCGGTTTGTTTTATATTA
>NW_014578806.1:20012-23614 GCF_000485595.1 Priapulus caudatus
TATATATATATTTATGTGTCAGTGTGCGCGCAATGGCGGCGGCGTGTGTTTACAATTGAAACTCTTCAAGTGCCTGTGCATAGATACACCATAAACAGGTGATATTTAAAAATGTGTCCATAGATGTGGTCCGAGTTCACCACGATAGGTCACCGCGATCAGAGCGGATATCCGGGTCAGCCATCTTACATTTGATGAAAGTGTTGGCTTAAACGGTGAGAATAGTATACAGTAGTAGTAACTAGTACATTTATTAATTTAGTACTCAGCAATTAAATTTATTAAGTTTAATTAATATTTTATTGGATTTGATTTTATAAAATTTCATCACTTAATTACGAGGTAATCAAATTTAGTATTAGTGTATGACCCCTGACAGTGGCGGATCTAAAGGGGTGTTTGCAACCCCCTCTCGTTCAGCCACTGACTAATGTTATCAGGAGTAAATAATAATAGGTTATTAATATAGATAACCTATTATTATTTACTTTTGATGTTATTATATATACTAGTAAAATAGGGCCACCTTAACACCGCTTGCTTTCGGCACGGCTTCACTCAATTATCACCCCGTCTCCTGAAAGCTAGATCCGACCCTGTATGCTGTACCATAGATATATACAACCATACATATATACAACCATAGATATATCATAGATATATACAACACATATGTGTTGTATATATCTATGGCTGTACAAATTCAAAGACGTGGTTCAAATTCAAGGACACAAGTTCGTACCGTCTTGTATAACCGTGTATTCCCGTGTATAACCGTGTATAACCGTGTTCCTAATTACAAGCCCTATCATCACGACTCGCTATATGTACTATCAGGGACGAATGATATAAATATCATTATTAATGTCAATTAATTACTTTCATCATGACTGTTATTATTTACCCCTGCATGGTAATATTTATTTTTAAATCCTCTCCCCACTCCCTCTCTCTCTCTATCTCTATCTCTCCTCTCTATCTCTCTCTCTCCCTCTCTCTCTCTATCTCTATCTCTCCTCTCTATCTCTCTCTCTCCTCTCTCTCCTCTCTCTCCTCTCTCTCTCCCCTCGCCCCTCTGCCCTCTCGCCTCTCTCCTCTCTCGCTCTCTCGCTCTCTGTGAAAGAACCCGCGTCGCACGGTCGCTCCGTCCGTCGGGCTCCGAAAATATTCCTCCGTCGTCTCTTTCGCGCGCGCGCGTTTCATTTCTGTAATTGTCGCTAGGGGGCGCCGCAGTTTGTTCATCGCCGAGTCGTCCTCCATGTGTCGTATTTTTAACTTGCGGATCTTCTGCCCGGGATAATTCATAATTAATTTAACGACGTGGTCTAACGACGCGATGTGCTACCGTCGCGAGAACTTCCTCCTTCTCCTCCTCCTCCTCCTCCTCCGTACCTTATCTCCGTACTGTAAATAGATTTGTACGCGCGGTCGGGCGGAAAAAAAAGAAGTAAAGGGAAGAAAGAGGGAGAGGCTCTCGTTTTTGGCGGTCGGTCGATCGTAGTACTAGGCTAGTGTAAATACAACGATCCCTCGCCCCGCCCCCACGCACGCCATCGCTCGCCCCTCGACGCTTCTCTCTCTCGGACACCAGGGCGGCGCCACGCATGCTTGCGTCTTGCCTCTGCCGGGGGAAATATCGACGAGGAAAAAAGGGAGACGGGAGGTTCTCTCGAGGGGCGATCGACGCGCGGCGCGGGAAACAAATCTTCCCCCCCCCCACCCCTGGCGCGCTCTATAACAGTACAACATAGCAGCAGCAGCAGCAAAAGCAGCAATAACGAGTTAAAATTCTCTCATCTGAACATCTCGGACGCACAACAAGCATAACATATCAGAAGCGATGACGTATGCGCGAAGATAGGCGGGAGAGCCGATATTATCGATTATGAACTATGTTACCGCGTCCGTGAGTTTTTGAAGAAGTTCGCATGGGGATTTTTTTTCTATTTTGGGGGCGATGTATAGTATATACGTATATATATATATATATATGTGTGTGTGCGTGTGCGTGTATGTGACGTCATCAGTGTGTTTTTTGCGAAGCCATTCGCACGTTTTTAGGGGGGGAGGGAGGGAGGGGGAGGGATTCATCTTCTGTCCCCTGTTTTCCGCTCTCGTCGCCCCCGTGAAGGGGGTTTCTCCTTCCCACCCTTCCCTTCTCCTGCTCCACTCCTGACTCCTCCCGGGATGCTCCCCCTCTCTCTGCCACCTCTCCCTCCTCCCCCACCCTCCTCTCTCGCTCTCGCGTCGTCCCACCGACCGCGATTCTTTCACCGTCGTGTTATCACGTTATTCACGTCGCTTCGCCGTGTGCGTGCGTGCGTGCGTGCGTGCGAGCGTACGTGCGTGCGTGCGTGCGTGCGTACGTGTTATCACGTTATTCACGTCGCTTCGACGTGTGCGTGCGTGCGTGCGTGCGTGCGTGCGTGCGTGCATGCGTGCGTACGTGCCTGCGTGTGTGTGTGCATGTACACGTGCGTTCGTGCGTGCGTGCGTGCAAATGTTAGTGCATCTGTGTCGTCGCCAGACCGACCATCGTGCTATGACCCCTCCCCCCGTGCGCACGCCAATATCACCCGCCATGACACTCGTCGGTGGCGCCATCTAGATGCTGTGGCCGCCCACACTTTGCGTCGTCAATGCCCGTGGCGCCCTCTGTCGAAGTCGTCGATTCGTGACGCCACCTCGCTCAACTTCTTCCGTAATTCGACAAATGCTGACGCGTCCTCCAGGGGGCGCTGTGCCAACTAGTCGATCAATCGGCGGCAGCGGTGGCGCCCCGCGGTGGTCGTACGAAGAACTTGCGCTGTGTGTTGTGTGGCAGAGCTGCGCGGCCGTCTCGACTGTGCGTGGGCATATCTCGCTACACTGTCCTCGCTCACTCTCTCGCAAAATCACGAAAGTTAATTATATATATATATATGTGTGTGTATAATATATATATGTATATGTATGTATGTACACACGTATATATATACATATCTATATATATATCTATATATATATAAATATATATATACATATAGTAATTTTAGCCGCAGCATTGTTGTAAGAATGGAAATTATGATAAAATAAAAATATAGAGGCATTTATACAGAGCGCGGGAGTTCGTGGCATGGTTGTCGGTGTCTTCGTGTCTGGATTGCAAGTGGTGTGTCTGGTATACATTGCTGGGAGCGTACATATATACAAAAACGTGTTTGTATGGTGGGAGGGTGGCAGTGCCCTTTCAACCAATGAAAATTCTTTATTTAATGACAAATCTTATAGCTACAGAATCGCTTCTACGTCTATTGTAACGAAGAAGAAAAAGAAGAAGAAGAAGAAGAAGAAGAACACATCAAATGATCCTGTATGCAATGAAAATAACATGAACGAAAGGGAATTAGAACAGAGGTTTCTAGTTAACCCATTTTCAAGTCACTAGTCGTCTTCGTCGAATTCATTTTGTGATACTCTCACGGCCTCCGAACACAGACACACGCACGCAAGAACGCACGCACAATTTAAGCCTCGATTGATTATTGGAAGATTATATATATATACAGTAAACACCCGCATAAAAGAACCCGTGATTTTAAGAACCTCCAGGCTGAAATTGG
>NW_014578806.1:26767-28780 GCF_000485595.1 Priapulus caudatus
ACGTGAGAGTTGAGAAAGATGACGCAGAGTTCCATTGTGTATGGCAGGATGCCGCGGGCGTGCCGGGGAGCGGCCCTTCATCTGACAAGGGTTATCTAACTGTGCTTGTGTCACCACAGTCGGTTGTCATGTCTCTTATAGACAGCTCTTCATCACCGGATGGAACGCTACAGTTCTCGTGTGTATCAGACAGCAGTAATCCAGCAGCTAGCATCACCTGGTGGCTGAATGCTGATGATATTACGGCCGACTCCAGTCAAACAGAGGAAGCGGGTTCAAGAGACAAGACATTTACAGCAAAAAGTATCCTGAGTCACAGGTTTTCAACGGAAGACATTGACAAAGAACTTCGTTGTCATAACTTCATTCACCAAGGTTTACCCGAAGAAGTGTTAACCGTGATTTTGTACATGGCAGACACAGTGACCATCATCACCAGCAACAACTCCAGTGATGATGACGTCATTATTATCGAGGCAGAGAAGCTGATTCTACGCTGCAATGCTGACGGCTATCCAGAACCATCTTACACGTGGTTGCACGACGACCAGGGGATACAAGCTGCAGGCGACGAGGTGGTGATCGAGCGAGTTGAGCTTAAACACAGTGGAGTGTACGCGTGTATAGCAACTAGTGTGTTTGGAGAATACATGTCAACTAACAAGTTGAATGTGACTGTGTTAGTGCCAGCAACGAATGTCACAATGACGATAGACGGTAATAATGTAGACGGTAATATGACGATACTTGCAGGATCCATTGAGGTTAGCTGCACTACAAGTAAAGGCTTTCCGGGAGGAACTGTAACATGGAAGCTTGGTGATACATCTCTAGACGGAGCTAATACTTTACATGTCAGTGAAGTTGATGGAACTATAACGGCGTACAGCAAACTGACGCGTACGTTTACCGCTGATGATCACGATAAAATACTTGCCTGTCATGTTGACATTCACGAATCATTCCAGTCACTGTCAGCCGATGTTCGGCTTAATGTTATTTACATTGGAGGAGTCAGAGTAAGCGGTGACAGTCAGGCAGGCGTTATGACTGTCAACCACGGCAGTGCGCTGTGGCTGCTCTGTAACGCAGACGGAAACCCCGAGCCAAGTTATTCATGGCTTCATAACGGAACTGTTATCCCAGCAAAAGCCAACAAAACGTACGAGAAAGATTCTGTCACCCCTGTCGATGCGGGCGACTACGCATGCGCAGTCTGCAATCTTGCAGGAAAGGTATTCTCTACTAATACAATGTCTGTGGTCGTTGTCCCTCCACCACAAACATCAAACATTGGACTTATTGTCGGACTGGTCATTGGTGGCTTACTATTGGTAATCCTACTCTTCGTCATCGTTTTAATCCATTTGAAACGGAGATTAACATTAGTGACGAATATTCTGTTAAAAGGCGGCGCACAAGTAACGTACGAAACGAGGACCACATCACGGATCCAGAGCCACCAGGTGGTCATAAGCAGGTGTTCTCCACCCAACCAAACAGCAAACATCATGCAGTAGAGCAGTATGACTCCGGCATCGAGGATATCTGGATCACGCATGCAAGTCGTCACGAACAAGGGAATCCGCGACCAAGTGAAAGAACGAGCCAACAAGCCTGGTCCGACGAACCACAAAATAACGACGAGGGCGGTTGTCACCGCTCTACCGGTGAACCCAACCCTATTCTACCCTTACCCCCACTGCATGCTCTTCCTACACTGATTCATTACAATACGTTAGTTCTAACAAGGTTTTCAACCATGCGTTGAGCACAACGAGTACTCCACAAACTGACCTGTCGTTTTATGCTGCCAGCAGTGGCGTCACCGTAGTTGACGGTCGCCTGGACACCCTCGTATGATGACCAAGCGCGGGCGCGGACACTGCATGGCTTCTCTCGCGTTGATTATATTATGCGCATACAGCGCACTAGTCAAAGAGTTTTATTAATCGGCATGTTCTCGCAGCAAAATATATAGAATCAAGAGCATATAAAGAAGGTATAATACCT
>NW_014578806.1:29909-39150 GCF_000485595.1 Priapulus caudatus
ACGTGAAAAATGGAGAACGAATGCTCGACGCGTAGTGTCACATGGAAAAATAAGCACCGATGCTCTCTTTAATATGATGCGCGCCGATTGACGTGCACTAACAAGTATAAATCAGCCAATAGATGCGGTATGTATATCCTCGTGATAATGCAGTAAGAGCTCAGTTGGCCTGCCGGTTAGGAAATGAATGGAATAGCATTTTAATTGGAACTAACTATACTTTTAATGAGAGCAGCACATATTCAGCGTGCACTTTAACAGCATAAAGTGTCCCTAGTGCACACGTTTTCTTGTAACACTGAGAGGGCGTTGTTTCCGCAAGTCCAGCTATCAGAAATTACAGATATATTTTATTGAAATATATAGTTTCAATTGGCATGCACATTTCTTTGAGTACTCGCAGTGATAAAGTATTATCTCATGTCTCACTTCAGAATGATAGCGCTGCCCCTTCGTACTATGTGCACGCCCTGGTAAATTTGAATCCCCAATAGGCCAATTAATGTCTCCTGCTTGGCATAGGCGGTTTTTATGTCCAGACTTAGCAAATAAACACACAGGAATTTTTGCTGGATTGTATTTTTTACTCTTAGGAAGCACGCTACGCACCAGTCAATAGGTGCGTTAGCCGCTGCCAATGGTTTTTTAATAATTCACGAGAGAGATTTGTTCAGTGCACGACCGTTTCCCCGAAATAAATATTGTGCTTGAATTGTTAGGAGAGAAGTCCTCGTCGCAGTGCGGGGATATCAAAAAAATGCTGCGGAAGCTTTACATGTGTATCATACCCGCTATAGGTGCGTGCCGTTACACTTAGATATCTATCTCTATACCGTACTGACGTAACAGTAATTAAATTTACCTCAACCAATAGGTGGACGATATGTGTTCTCCAGCTAAAAGTGGTAACGAGAGACGCTGCGCAGTCTTAACAAGACTTACCCCTCCTCGATGAACTTATCAACTTGGCGATAAAATTGGGTAATAATAGTCTTGCCATAAAATTAAATTTTAACAGCTATTAATTAAGTTAAATTAATTAAATAAAAATTAAATTATTAAGTTAAAACCTTAAATTTTAACTTGCGGATCCTCTGCCAGGGATATTTGATAATTAATTTAACGACGTGATCTAACGACGCGATGTGCTACCGTCGCGAGAACTTCCTCCTTCTCCTCCCCCTCTGTACTTTCTCTCCGTACTGTAAATAGATTTGTACGCGCGGTCGGGCAGGAAAAAAAAGATGTAAAGGGAAGAAAGAGGGAGAGGCTCTCGTTTTTGGCGGTCTGTCGATCGTAGGTACTAGGCTAGTGTAAATACAACGATCCTTTGCCCCGCCCCCGCGCACGCCATCGCTCGCCCCTCGATGCTTCTCTTTCTCGGACACCAGGGCGGCGCCACGCGTGCTTGCGTCTGCCGGGGAAAAGTTGGCGTTTTCTCCGGAAATGAGGAAAAAAGGGAAACGGAAAGTTTTCTCGAGGGGCAATCGACGCGCGGCGCGGGAAACAGATATATGTTATGCTTGTTGCGCGTCCGAGATGTTCAGATGAGAGAATTTTAACTCGTTATTGCTGCTGTTGCTGCTGCTGCTGCTATGTTGTTGTTCTGTTATAGAGCGCGCCAGGGGTGGGGGGGGGAAGCAGAAGCGATGACGTATGCGCGAAGATAGGCGGGAGAGCCGATATTATCGATTATGAACTATGTTACCGCGTCCGTGAGTTTTCGAAGAAGTTCGCATGGGGATTTTTTTTCTATTTTGGGGGCGATGTATAGTATATACGTATATATATATATATATGTGTGTGTGCGTGTGCGTGTATGTGACGTCATCAGTGTGTTTTTTGCGAAGCGATTCGCACGTTTTTAGGGGGGAGGGAGGGAGGGGGAGGGATTCATCTTCTGTCCCCCGTTTCCCGCTCTCGTCGCCCCTGTGGGGTAGTCTCCCCTTCCCACCCTTCCCTTCTCCTGCTCCACTCCTGACTCCTCCCGGGATGCTCCCCCTCTCTCTGCCACCTCTCCCTCCTCCCCCACCCTCCTCTCTCGCTCTCGCGTCGTCCCACCGACCGCGATTCTTTCACCGTTGTGTTATCACGTTATTCACGTCGCTTCGCCGTGTGCGTGCGTGCGTGCGTGCGTGCGTGCGTGCGTGCGTGCGTGCCTGCGTGTGTGTGTGCATGTACACGTGCGTTCGTGCGTGCGTGCGTGCGAATGTTAGTGCATCTGTGTCGTCGCCAGACCGACCATCGCGCTATGACCCCTCCCCCCGTGCGCGCGCCAATCTCACCCGCCATGACACTCGTCGGTGGCGCCATCTAGATGCGGTGGCCGCCCGCGCTTTGCGTCGTCAATGCCCGTAGCGCCCTCTGTCGAAGTCGTCGATTCGTGACGCCACCTCGTTCAACTTCCGTAATTCGACAAATTCTGACGCGTCCTCCAGGGGGCGCTGTGCCAACTAGTCGATCAATCGGCGGCAGCGGTGGCGCCCCGCGGTGGTCGTACGAAGAACTTGTGCTGTGTGTTGTGTGGCAGAGCTACGCGGCCGTTTCGACTGTGCGTGGGCATATCTCGCTACACTGTCCTCACTCGCTCTCTCGCAAAATCACGAAAGTTAATTATATATATATATTTGTTATTGCTGTTGACATAAAATTTCTATCCTATATCAGAGAACGATACCTATATGGACATATACTTTGCGCGACAGGTCGCCGACATGCCCGCCCCCTACCTACATTAATTTAGCAAGGAACCCGTGGCAGAGCAGCAATTTTAGCCTCTGATGACTTCTGTTTATTTTATTTCATTGATTATTTAACCTCTAAACATTAAACCTCTGGCCTTCTACTTACACTTAACCTTACCTTTTACTTGTATTCATACATATTATTGCAACAGTTCTTTTAATTTAGAGAGCACACACCCTGTCACTGTAATACTCATATCGTGCCTAGTCGTACGAAAAATTTCCTTGTATCATCACAGCATAACCTGTTTGCTTGAGCATGCACAGCATCTTCGAAATAAAATGTTGCTTTGTTTAAGTTATTTGTTTAAAATGGAAGGCAGATACTTATTGCAATAGATTATTAATAAGAAACCTAACTGATAGGACGTCCTAGCTGACGTAACACTAACAATATTTAAATTAGCCCAATAGATGGCGGTATGTGTCATCCGTGATATCAAACTCCACGACAGATGGCGCTCTCGCTCTGGCTCAATTATCCTGAGTGTGGGAAGGGGCACTGCATGCAGTTTGCCGTGATATATGCAGACATCGCGCTTTTATTAAAAATAAGTGGAATAGATATTTTAATAGAATTATACTTTCAATTTGAAGCTCACTCTTAGTTTATCACAAAAGATCTCTGTCCGGATCTCTCACTATTGTACCAAATTTTTCCTGTTGCACCGCAGGACTTTGCATTCGTGCAAATTACACGTTTAAAATGGAGAACGAATGCTCGACGCAGTAGTGTCACATGAAAAATAAGCACCGATGCCTCTCTTAAATAATGATGCGGCGCCCCGATTGACGTGACACTAACAAGTATAAAATCAGCCAATAGATGGCGGTATGTGTCCTCCGTGATAGATGCAGTAAGAGCAGTTGGCCTGCCTTTAGAAAATGAATGGAATAGCATTTTAATTGAACTAACTATACTTTTAATTGAGAGAGCACATATTCATCAGTGACTTTAACAGCCATAAAGTGTCTAATTGCAACACGTTTTCTTGTAACACTGGGAGGGGCGTTTGTTTCCGCAAGTCCAGTATCCCAGAAATTAAATAATATTTTATTGAAATTATAAGTTTCAATTGGAGAGCACATTTTCTTTGCAGTATCTCGAGCTGAAAAGTATATCTCAGTGTCTCACTTCAGTAATGATAGCGTGCCCTCGTACATGTCACGCTGGTAAATTTGAAATCCCCCAATAGGTGGCAATTAATGTCTCCTGCTTGGCATATGCGGTTTTATGTCCAGACTTTAGCAAATAAACACAACAGAATTTTGCTGGATTGATATTTTTTACTCTAGGAAGCACGTACCCACCAGTCACATAGGGTGCCTAGCCGTGCCAATGTTTTTTTTACATAATATCACGAGAGAGATTTGTTCGTGCACGACCAGTTTCCCCGAAATAAAATATGTTGTTGAAATTGTAATAGAGAGGAAGTCCTCGTCGCAGTTGCGTGATATCAAAAATAAATGCTGATGCAGCTTTCATGTGGTATCATACCGCTATAGGGATGCCGTACATAGATATCTACTCTATACCGTACCTGACGTAACAGTAATTAAATTTAAATCAACCAATAGGTGGCGATATGTGTTCTCCAGCTAAAAGTGTAGAGAGAGACGTGGCGCCAGTCTAAAAGACTACCCCCTCCTCGATGAACTTCAACTTGGGCGATAAAATTGGTAATAATATCATTAATATCAGGAGTGAATAATAGAGATTCTCTATTATTCACTCCTGATAATATTTAATATATAATCTAATTTATTAATCGAGATGTTCTCGCAGCAAAATGTATAGATATACCTACTGTGAGCTCGTCTATGTTATAAAAATTTACTACAACTTATTTGTATTGCTACTTTTATAACATTTCTTCATAAAATCTAAACGGCAGTGTCCGGCACATCCGGTACACGGCCGAGCGAACGTTGTACTGCATTAACAGATTTTTTTCTATAATAACACATGTTATACTTTATTGCTCGATCTTAATTCAGACTCAATACAAAATTTGAAATTTGGAATTTGCGCTAGCGTGGGCCTACTGTTGGCATCCTCACTTCAAAACAACTTATATTTATCTATACGCCGAAACCCAGTCGGACGGAATTTCGAAAGTGTAAACTTTGAAGCACATATCTGGCTTAATGAGAACATTTCGTGATGTTTTCATACTGCAAGTATGCTCACAGTAGGTGTATGTAGGCTTTTTGTTGGGAGGTACTTGTGTGTTTGTCACTGAAATTACTCAAAAAGGTAGCACTGTATGATTTTAGGTAAAAATTGTCGGTATTGGTATGTTTTAGTGGTACACTATCTTATTATCGGCATTAGTAAATCGTTGTTCACAATATATTGAAAAGATATCAGACTTATTTACTCGTTAACGAATATGAGATGTGATACACATGAAAATGTTCCTTTGTTAAACTTTATAATTAACGCTTATGGGATTATATAATTAATTAAATATTAGAAGTTGTATATTTAGTTTGGTATCCATGCTTATAACGATTTATTCCTCAGCTCGGATTTCCCGCAAAGCACATTTTATAACACAGACGAAGACAGCAGAATATCACAAGTTCACAACCACCTTGCTTGATGTGGTGACGTCACTTGATATCCAATCATAAGCGTAGTGTCATATCACAAAGCTGATACGTCTCAAGTAGTCAAGGGTTACAACTTGTTTATAACGTACACCAGCCTCGTCGCTGGCTGCTGCTATGCGTTTATCACATTGTGCTAATTTGTGCTCAATCTGAATGCAGATTACACTGAAAATAACGCAGGGGTAATTGTAAGATAACTAATCTGATTGTGGACTATATTGAAAATAAACAGCTGGCGAGTTGACATTGAATTGAGTTTATATTGTACGTTCATGCCCGCGCGCAAACTCTTCATTTACGAAATGTACCAATAAAATATTATTTTTCTCAAGTTTATTAATTTGTTGCTTGCTGTTATTGCTGTTGGACATGAAAATTTCTATCCTATATTCAGAGAACGCATACCTATATGGAAATATACTTTGCGGACAGGTCNCGATTTGCCCAAATTTTCTGTCGTGTCGTTGCATAAATGCGTCGTGGGCTCGTTGTGACCAGGGCTTCAAGGACGAGACGTAGTTTCAAGGACGAAACGTAGTTGTAAATTACGCGGGAAAAATTAACAGCGGTAATGTACATCTTCGCAGGAATGTGAATCGAAGCGAAACGTCCAGGGACGTGCTGCGTTATTAAAATTGGTGTGGGGGGGGGGGAGATTGCAAGTCATATATCGTGAGAGAATCGAGGTGTGAGTAACAACGGGGGTGGGGGGATCAAGGTGGTAATCTTTAAAAGGATATCAACGTGGTTCTAGAAGTGATCCTTGGTCGACAGAATAGCTGACGGATCGACGGAGCAGCTGGCGGCACGTGACAAACGTTACGTGATCGGCAGCTTTGGATTTTCGATGCAGATTGAAAGTGACGATTAAATTCAATAATGATCATTGCTTCCAGCAGATGGCGCTTTCGCATCAGCGATGATCTGAAAGACATAGAAACGTACTATGTATATATTATATATATATATACATATATATATATATGAGAGAGAGAACGGACCGAGAGCGAAGCACGCAAGAGAGAGAGAGAGAGAGAGAGAAGACAAGAGGGCAAGAGCAGAGAGAGCGAGAAAGATCGCAGAGAGAGAGAGAGACGAGAGACGCAGGAGAGAGAGAGAGATGACGAGACGAGGAGAGAGAGACGAGAGACGAAGAGAGAGAGAGAGAGAAAGAGGGGGTACTAAAACTGTAGCTAGTTGAGCTTTTGCGACGCAAAGGAAAATGGAAATAGAATTCGTCACACACACACGCCACGCACGCACGCCACGTACACGCACACACGCCACACCGCGCCACGCACCGCACGCAAACCTCACACAGCGAATGAGAGAAGAGAGAGAGAGAGAGAGAGAGAGAAAATGAGAGAGCAGGGAGAGGGGGAGAGCGCTAGCACTAACTGACGCTCGCGTCTCTTTCTCAACACAGATGACGTCTTGCGTGGTGATAGCTGACGTCACTCTACGCGGATTCTTCATTGGTGAAAAATATTGCTGCCCCGATCCCGTGGACGAGTGCGACTGCACTCTTGTTCCGAATCTCGCCAACGGCAAGTTTGGAGACTGGTGTTCGACTCACTGCTCGTGTGACGCCTACGACTGTTCAGGCAAGAGAGGCTGCGAGAACGTTTGCTTCCCCCCAGTGCCGCGCAAGCCAGGTTACACGGAGTTGAAGAAGAATCCTTTGTGTGAAGCTCTGCGGCTGTTCGCATTGCCGTCTGTCGTGATATTTGCATTCTGAAAATTCCGCGGGAATGATCCGGTATAATAATGTTGCACAAGTTTATCGATCTACCTCTAACTAACGATGTATCTATCTAATGATGAACTGATACCTCAGGCTATCTATCGATCGATCCATGCATCCGTCCATCCATCCATCCATCCATCCATCCATCCATCCATCTATCCATCCGTCCGTCGGTCCGTCCGTCCGTCCGTCCGTCCGTCCGTCCGTCCGTCCGTCCGTCCGTCCGTCCGTCCATGCATTCAGCCATCCATCTATCTATCGATCCATCAATCCATCCATCCATCCATTCTTCTTTCGATTCATTTCTATATGTTTCTTTGAATTAAAAAAGTAAAAATAGGGAGCACGGGTTAGTGAGCACGGGTGTAGGTAATTTAACTCTATACGTTCTGTTCATGATAGATACAGGTTTTATGACATGGTTTTGCAGTTTTGGTAATGCTTGCTGAATAAACTGGAGGTTTTAAACAATCGATTTCATGCGTTATAGCTTGACATCAATTTATTAATAATTAGTAAAATACAGTGAAATAGTCGTCGTAGTTTATAATGAACTTTCAAAAATTAAGAGAGAAGTTCCCAGAATTGTTAGCCAGTCATAAAAACAATAAAGACAGATCTATCTATTAGAACTACATAATGCATTCGTAGCATGCGAATGCAGTATCTGTTTTTTATGAGTTGAACTACTTTATCCCCTCCCGTCCGTCGCCTTGCCTTTCTTGTCCCTAGCTCTGCCTCCTTCCTCCTCTACCGCCCTGCAGCTATCTTCCCTGCTGCCTTTCGTCAGTCTTCCACCCCCTCTCTCTAGCTCTCGGCAAGCTATATTAAGAAGGTTTCTTTAGTCCGTACTGCACGCCTGAAACGGTTCTCGCACATGCGCAAAATCACCCTAAAAAAACTTTTTGCGAAAATTATGCATTTAAAATATAGAAGAGTTATCCTAGCATAGGTTTATGTGATAACATGCCATCAGTATACCTCACTGCAAAAATATGAAGAAGACCGTGTATGTGAAGTGTCCGCTGCATATACCAGAAAGTACACAATATGGCCACGTTAGTCTGTTAGCGTATGCTCAATATCTCACTAGTGGAGTTATGTTTTGTTTTTAATATTCATTTAATATGATGAGCGGGTATCTGAGCATAGACTTCTGCAATAAATTGCTATCAGTAGAGATCTCTGTTTATAATCAGGAGACTGCCCTAGCCTGTAGGGTGC
Source organism: Priapulus caudatus (assembly GCF_000485595.1). Lineage (NCBI taxonomy): Eukaryota > Metazoa > Priapulida > Priapulimorpha > Priapulimorphida > Priapulidae > Priapulus > Priapulus caudatus. The sequence continues at coordinate 38,241 of NW_014578806.1, forward strand.
AAAACTCCTTCTTTATCCCCTCCCGTCCGTCCCCTTGCCTCTCTTGTCTCTCGCTCGTCCTCTTCCTTCTACCGCCCCTCAGCTATTTACCCTGCCGCCTTTCCTTGGTCTACCAGACCTCGCTCTCTCTCAGCAAGCTCGCTCTTATGAAGATTTCTTCAGTCCGTACTGCACGCCTGAAACGATGCTCGCGCACGCGCAATATCTTCCGAGGAGAATAATATTTGGCAAAAATTATCCATTTAAAATATAGAAGAGTTATCCGATATCTGTTTATATAGAGTTATCCTCATCCCAGATCTATATCTATCTCTATATCGATTTATATCCATATCTCTATCTCTATCTTTGTTTCTAATTCTATCTCCAGCTCTATCTCGAACTCTATCTCTATCAATATCTCTATCTCTACCTCTATCTGTATCTGTATCTGTATCTCTTACTATATCTCTATCTCAATCTCTATCTCAGGTATGCGCGTGTTTTACCTATGAACTCCGCACAAGAAGTGATAATAACGTACGTGCTATCACATTTTCTCAGTCCGTTCTCGTTGTCTGTGTTCTTCACTTACCGATGTTAGGAGAAACAGGGCGAATGACAGGAATCCACGTCTCATGGTTGTCAGCAAAGATGTCAGTCACACAGTCGGTCTAAATGCAGACACGCTGACAAATAGCAAATGCTCATCGTTGCAGAATTCCATTTGAAAACAACAACACTGCTCTCGGTAAGGGCGCAATACACGAGACGTTTCTGATGTAAATTGGTAGACAAGACGATGTGACACACACACGCACGCACGCACGCACGCACGCACGCACACACACACACACACACACACACACACACACACACACACACACACACACACACACACACACACACACACACACACACACACACACAC
>NW_014578806.1:39193-46693 GCF_000485595.1 Priapulus caudatus
TATAGTAAGCAAGTTTCATTTCCGCAATGGATAATATTTTTAACCTTATATATATATTGCTCTCCCATCGCAGTTTTCCCCGCCGGATGCAACAATATCCAATTACGCAGCTCAATCTGCAATCTCATTATGGGAGCACAGAGTATTTCGTGCAATCTAGTTCTTTTAAGCAGTATGTTTGCAGGAAAGGCAGAAAGAGAGCGCGAGAGAGAGAGCGAGAGAGAGAGAGGAGAGAGAGAGAGCGAGCGCGAAAGAGAGAGAGCGAGCAAGAGATATAACGAGAGAGCGAGGGTGAGAGCGCGTAGCCTCATCTACCCCACACACACACACACTCTTACCCTGACTACACATCACAGCATCGGAGCTCATCTGGTTTCATCGTCGCAAATCTAGTCGACAATTCTATAATCCTTGTAGTCGACAGAACGTCAAAGAGATAAAACGCCAAAAAGCGACTAAAAAAAATAAATAAAGCGGTGGGAAATGGATGCGAGATGAGAGAGATGAGAGCAGGAGCGTAATCTCTGCTGGTGGGGGTGGGGGGGGCATCGGTTCACTAATGGGCTGTACTGTGTGTGTGCGTGACTGTGTGTGCGTGTGTGCGTGTGTGTGTGTGTGTGTGTGTGTGTGTGTGTGTGTGCGTGCGGGCGCGCGTGTCTGTGTGCACTCGTACGGCATATTTTTTAGAATTCCCACACTGACTCCACTCCAGGCACTATCAAATCTTTAAATAAATATTTGAACTCCATTCATATCACCAGGGATGCATGAATAGAGAGAGAGAGATAATAATAATCTCAATTCACGAATTCCTGATCAGATGCCATGTCAATAACGATGAGCAGACGACATTAGCACACGTGTACTTACGTTCCTATCTAAATATATCAGGAGTCTATCAATATTGATAGACTCCTGAATATATGATATTATACATGATATTATATGGTCTTATAAGCTTGAACTGCGTCAGACGTAAAATGTGAGACGTGCGATTTTGGTGTTTAACTTGTGGCGAGAATTTTGCCTTTACACTCGTAATTGTGAAATATCCAAAATACCATTTTAACATAAAAAGAAAAAATGTGTGTTGTCACATATTTAGGTTATGAAAATTTAATGAATTTCTTTTTGGCTTGATTATACATCTCATCTATAAATAAAACGTGTGATTGATTCGATTCATTTGTCAATAAACGTTTACAAAAACAAATACTCTTCATTAGAGTAATACTGAGCTAATAATGGCTTGAGTGTATCCTTAAAACCAGACGAATTGTTCTCTCTCGCAGCGTCACACACGAACACACACGACGTTCAAACAGGAACACACGCGACGTTCACACACGACGTTCAAACAGGAACACACCCGACGTTAACACGCGAATACACGCGACGTTCACACGCGAACACACGCGACGTTCACACACGAACACACGGGACGTTCACACACGAACGCACGCGACATTCACACACGAACACATGCGACGTTCACACACGAACACACGCGACGTTCACACGCGAACACACGCGGCGCACACACGCGAACAGAAACGCACATCGAAACGCGAAAACACATCGAACTATCGACTCAATATTCCAACAAAATTTATTTACCAAAAAAACAAAAAAACATGGGCATATAAACGTAATATGCACGTATATCATGATACAAAATATCCTGCCTCCGCCCCACTGCGCAGGCGCACAGGTAGCCGGGCGGGGCGGCCCCACAGGACACCGCCACCACCACCGCCAGTGCTTGCTACATCGAGAAATGATTATCTATCGCTAATTAACCTCTTCATTAACCTCTTATTATTAATCAAATGCTAACGACAGAAGTGGAAACCCCCATACAGCGCCCCCTGTCGTCGAATCAACGCACCTCGGATCTCGTTCCGGATTTCGGATGGCGAAAATATTTCCGGACGCGTTCCTAGGCGCACCCTATCACGAGTGACACGAACGCGGATAAAATATATATAAACTCAGAGTAAAATATATTCTACTGTCGAGCGGGAAAACGTAAATGAAATTTATTACCGGTGATTTTTTTTTCGCGCGTGCAAAATTAAATGTTTTCATCGTTTTAACAATTATTATCGTCACTTATCGAACTTGTTGCAGCGTTTGACTCTATTTATCATCGGTGCTTCATCCTATTTTCATTTATAATCTGTCTGTTGTGCGGATTGGCTCCTATTTTACCTCTTGCTTTCCTCCCCTCCTTTTTTTCCTGCTTGTATATTGATTTAAAGCACAATTACCATTGTAATTATTCACAATTAACGGACTCTCTCTCTCTCTCCCTCATACCTACCAGCCCGTTGAACCGACGGGTAGTAGATTGTATTGCTTTGAGCGAGCGAGGCACGCAGCCCGTGATATGCACGTGTAAAACATCACATTGTCGCTCGTTGCGACGGATCCCCGCAAAACATATAAAGCGGCCCGTACACGCACAATATCATTGCCAATAATATTGATGCAATATTATTGACAAGAAATTCTGTTGGCCACCAACGGCACAATAATATTGTGCAACATCGTCATTTGTGCTCTGATGCTGAAGGTGAACAGACGGATCTGCACAATGAGACAATGAGTGGACAATGAGAACCTTCAATAAATATCTATTGGGTTTTGATTCCGTCAGAATATTGTGCAAGTCAAAATTTTCCTCCAATAGAGCACACTAACGATCAATAATATTGTCAATATTCATTATTGACAATATTATTATCAATAATATTGTGCGTGTATGGGCCGCTTTATATCTTATCATCAGGGGAGAATAATAATAGAAGATCTCTATTATTATTCTCCCCTATTATTATCTTATCTATGTGTGGGGCGGCAGACGAGCTGCGACAGTGGCGCCGCCGCGTGGCCAGTCGCGAAACAACCACGGAAGACCTAGGATCTCAGCTATCTCCAGAATCACGTGTCTCCTATTCTCGGTATACGTGACGTCACCTGTCAAAATTGTGACGTCACCCGTCAAAACTGTGACGTCACCTGCCAGGAGCGTGACGTCAACTGCAGAGATATCGCGTGCAATCCAATATGGATAAAATGAGCAAGAACGAGGCAGAGAGCGCGCAGGGAAGGTGGGTGGTGGTGGGGGTGCGGGTGGGGGTGACTTAATCACAGTTAATCACTGCGCATGCGCGAGAAGTAGCGTAGATGCGCCGGCAACCATACAGCGCAACAACACTTCCGGTGCGTGCGTGCGTGCGTGCGTGCAGGCAGATAATGGAAGCAGACGATAAACAATGGAAGCGATTGCATCCGTTTGTGGAAGCACGAACCCGTGGCGCCCTCACACGAGAGAAGCGACAATTTCTACTAGATAGCGATGAGATAACTAGTCGATATGACTTACGCTCATTTTAGGGATGGGGTAATTAAATAATTATATTAATTAATAAAATTAATTAACTATCAATCACTAGGTGACAGAATAGAATGATTATGATTATTAGCTAATTAATACACGTTAATTAGAATCATGTAGATGGCTCGCCTGTAGGCCGGTTGCCCTGGCAACTACGTCACGCTACCAAACAAACACCGGTTCTCGCGCGTTAGTAGTGCGAAAATCTCTCACCGGGGGGCGCTCGTCACGCCATCGCGTCGACGAATGCCAATTTGAACTCTATGGGAAAATTGAGACAAAAACTTATTATTATTATTATTACTATTAATAATCTTAAAAAAACTTCTGAATAGATAGTCGTGGGGTGTCTCTCCTCTCTCCTACATACCACCGTTCACCCAACCACCTACCCTCTCTCCCCTCTACTGCGCACGCACACAAATTCATGGGCACTTTTGTGTAAAGGCAGAAGCGGGACGAGCGACTGCACATGCGTGACGGCGTGTTGTTTTCCTGCTGCGGTCATATAAAGATAATAATTCTAATAATAATAACTATTAAAAAGCGGCAGGGCTCATCAACTATCACCATCGTCATCATCATCATAGTCATAAGTTAAAAGGTCATTGACTCATCATAATCTCTCGATCACCCCATCCATGACCCTCTATTGATCAGTCTATCGATTACCCTCTATTGAACACCAACCCACTGACAGTGATTATAAAAAAAAACACCTTATGCCTGAGAACCGAGGCATGTGGCAAAGAGAGAGAGATATAAGATGAAAGGTGAAAATATGCGAGATAATATTATCTGTAATTTGAGACGTATCTCGCTTGCTGCTACCGCTCCAACGTACCCGCCCGCACACACACACACCTGCAGCGGAACCCTGACCCTCTCTACCCCGCACGATGACGGAACATGCAGACCAAGTCGTTGTTCGCGCAGATCATGTCGTTGTTTACGCTGTTTATGTCATTGTTTACGTGGTTCATGTAATTGTTTACGTGGTTCATGTTGTTGTACATGCTGTCCATGTCACTGTTCACGTGGTTCATGCCATTGTTCATGCTGTTCGTGTCATTCTTCACATGGTTCATGCCATTGTTCATGCTGTTCATGTCATTCTTCACATGGTTCATGCCATTGTTCTTGCTGTTCATGTCACTGTTTACGTCGTTCACAATGAGTCATCGTTCTTCCGTGCGTCATTGTCATCTGCATCGCTGCGTTTTACCTGCCAGCGCTTCGCTCTCCCCCTCCCCCCCCGTCGCTCTCTCTACTCCCATTGCCGCACGCATGCACGCGCACACGCACACACGCGCACGCACGCACTCAGAGCCGGCAGGCAAGGATTCCTTCCCGCCCCCGCCTCCTCCGCCGCAATGCACGCGCGCGTGCGCGAGAGAGAGAAGTGAGCCGGCCCCCCGTGTCGCGCGCCGCGCCGCTATATACAGATCAAAACTAATATACAAAAATAATCACAGCACCCATATTATGCATCCGCTCACGCCGTCGTCGTCGTCGTCGTCGTCGTCGGATCTCTGTCACTTCCGCGGACGTCGCATGCGTGAAACGAAAAACCCACGATGCGCGAAGCGACCGCCTTTCTTTGCAGGTCCGCCGCCGCCGCGACCTCTAGGTCACGGCACGCGGAATCGTCCGAGCGGAGACGGCCAACGCAGGGCGCCGCGTGTCCACTCTCGCCCGCACGTGACGAGCGTCGATGCATCCCAAGGTCATCTCACCCGACCTCTGCGCGACCTCCGCGTGATCTTTACACGCGGGCACGGAACAATGGCCGGCGACGCCACATGGGGGCGCTGCCGATGCCGCGAGGAGGCGCCACCGCCGTGTCTACGAGGGCAGCTCGTGGAGGGCGCTGTACGATGCGCGGCGCGGCATCAGGCACGCTTCGCTGAGCAGCGTGAACTGCGTCACGTGCGCGTCCCCGTCGCCGCCGCGAGGGGGCGCCACCGCCACCGCCGGGTCGTCGTCGTCGTCGTCGTCGTCGACGTCTGCCGAAGTGTCGGCGGTCGCCGCCGACGACGACGCGAACGCTCGCGACGACGACGTCTCCAGGAGAAGCGCGCGCGATCCGCGCAGGCTGCACGGCGGGGAAGCCACGACGAAACCCCCGTCGTCCCCGCCTCCTCCTCCTCCTCCGCCGCCGCCGGCCGCCGCCGCAGCCTCCTCCGCCGCGTCGCGGATCTCGTCGAGCTGCCGCGCGGAGAATCGCGGCGTGTCGACCGCGATCGCGTTGTGGAAGCGCGAGTAGTCGATGCGGTACAGCCCGTCCTCGCGCTGGAATGTGACGAGGCGCTGGAAGCGCCGCCCCCACAGGATCTCGCCGTTCAGGTACGACGAGCGCGCCTGCGTCGTCATGCCCGTCGTCTCGATGACGCCCTCCAGGATGACGACCATCTCGAACTTCTGCGCGACGAAGTCGTCGGCGTCCATGTCGTAGAACGGCGACGTGGCGTCGATGCGGTGGCAGATCGTCACGGGCCAGATCATGAAGATGCGATCGGTGCCCGCGTCGAAGCCGACGTTGAGGTCGTAGCGGTGGAGAGGCAGCGTTTCTCCCTCGAGCGTCATCTTCTTCTTGATGACGAGCGCGCGCACGTGCGCCTCGATGATCTGCGAGCGGCGCATGTCGCCGACGCGGAACAGCATGCACAGCTGTCCGTCGCGCATGCACACGACGGCGGTCTTGCTGAACATCAGCGTCTGCGCGCGCTTCTTCGGCCGCGAGATCTTCGAGAACACCATGCCGACGACGAAGCACTGGATGAGCACGCCGACGATCGACTGCACGACGAGCGTGAGGATCGCCTCGGGGCACTCCTCGGTGATGTGCCGCGAGCCGTAGCCGATCGTGTGCTGCGTCTCGAGCGAGAAGAGGAACGACGACGCGAACGACGTCTGCTCGCGAACGCACGGCGTCCACGCGGCGTCGCCGGCGTTCGCCGCGTCCAGGTCGCCGTGCGCGTACGAGATCAGAAACCAGACGACGGCGAACGACGTCCAGCTGACGAGGAAGCCCGTCGCGAACACGGCGATCGTCCACCGCCATTTCAGGTCGACGAGCGTCGTGAAGACGTCGGCGATGTACTGACGCTTGCGATTGTCGACGTTCGCCAGCGAGATGTTCAGCCCGCCGTTCTTCTGAACGATCCGCCGCCGCTGCACGCGCTCCCGCTTGCCGCCTCCGTACCTGCTCATCCCACGTGGCAGTCGCCGCGGCGACGGCGACGACGACGGGGGGAAGGGTTCCGCGGCGGGGGGCGGGGCCGGCGGCGGCAGAGGAAGCGGTGCCTCGTTAATGTCTTCGTCGCTCGTTATCGTTACCTCCGGCACGCTCAGGAAGCCGTTGTTGTCGACGATGCGGCGCTTCGTCGCCGCGGTAACCGACGCGCTGCGTCCCTCGGCGAGCCGCGAGCCCGCCATCTGGTGGTGGTGATGGTGGTGCCCCCCGGTGAAGTCGCCAAGCAGGCGTCCGGCGCCGCCGCCACCAGGTCGCGCCGGCACGGGGACAGCGTCGAGCGAGTATGCGCGCGTCATCGGGCCGAGCGGCGTGCGCTGACAAGAGAACTTCTCGTCGCGCTCCTCCGCGTACCTAAAACACAAGAGCAGCGCGTGAGACAATGGTGGTGGCGGCGAAGTAACAAGCGAACGTCGAAAATAGGGATAAAATGTCGAATGTAGGGATAAACTTTTATTCTACTGTTACGAAACAGAAAGACAAGACAAGGAGAGGAAGACAAAACGGTGACAATATGACAAAACACAGACAGAAATGACGAGACAAAGACAGTTAGACAAGACAAACACAGGAAGTCAAGACATACACAGGAAGACAAAACAACACAGAAAGGAACAGGTCAGGAACCCAAAACGGAGACACAGGAGATGAACAAAGCAAATACAGCACAAGAAACAGAGAAGAGTACAGACAGAGAAACGTGGAAAAAAACACGAGCAAACCAAAGCCAACTGCCCTCGCGTATCCGACACAAACGTTGTTTCAGGAAAAATCCACAACGTCCACACCGAGAGGTTACAACCACACATTAGGAGACAGTGGTGGTCAGAACAGGAGCGCCGTGATC
>NW_014578806.1:49193-55589 GCF_000485595.1 Priapulus caudatus
ATGGTACACTAGCCCCCTTTCTTACAACCCACCTTCCCCGTAAAAACCTTTCAACGCGGAATTGAGTCATTTCCCATGGTATATTAGCAATAATGCTTCAAGGTTATTTCCCGCAAAAAAGGCTGAAAATAAATATATGTCCAGAGAGCAGCAGCTATAACAAAGATAGCTATTAGAGAGTTAACAAAGATAGCTATTAGAGCAGTAACAAAGATAGCTATTAAACACTAAAAATATCCGACTACTGGAACGGTGGCCTCAGAACTCGTTTCGTGCGAGGAATACCTTCCTTCCTTCCTCCCCCTCCCTCCCTCCCCTCCCCCACCACCGCCGCCATTGCAAACCCCCTCCCCTCCCCCTCCCACACCGGTGCCACTGCAAACCCCCCCTTACCACCGCCGCCACTTCAAACCCCCGGAAAAACACCCTCTGAAATGTATTCAAAGTTTGCTTAGTTCTTACAACGAAAAGAGGTCGGTATGCGTGCGTGCGTGCGTGCGTGTGAGTGCGTGCGTGCGCGCGCGCGCAAGTGCCTGCAATAAATACCAACCACGGGCAACCAAACACAACCTGCCTCTCTCTCTCCTCTCGCTCTCTCTNATGATGGGTGGATGGATGGATGGATGGATGGCGTGGATGCGATGGGGATGAATGATGGAGGGATGGATGGATGGATTTGATGTGAATGTTGATGGTATGGATGGATGGATGAGATGGAAGGTAATGGATGGATGGATGGATAGTATGGTATATGGCATGAATGGATATGTATGGATGGATGGTAAATGGATGGATGGAGGTGGAAGGCCATGATGGAATGATGAATGGAGCATGGGATGTGATGGATGGATGGGTGATGGATGGATGCATGGGTTGGATGGATCTGTGGATGGATGGCTGATGGCATGGCATGGATGGATGGATGGGATGGATGGATGATTGGTCAATGATATGGATGGCTTGGATCGGATGGATGGTATGGTATGGATGGATTGGATTTATTGGATGGCATGGTATTGGATGCTCTGAAATTGATGGATGGGCATGAATGGATGGATGGTATGGATGGATGGATGGGATGGATGGTGGGATGATTGATGGATGGATGGATGGAATGGTACGGGACGGACGGACGACGGACGGACGGACGGACGACGGGATGGTAATGTGTGGATGGATATGGAGGATGGTATGGTGGTGAACGCGACGGAACGGGAAACCGGATGGAACGGACGCGACGGCATGGATGGATGGATTGGGATGGTATTGTGATGGATGGTGGTCATGGTAAGTGGATGCTGATATGGATTGGACGCTGCGATAGCGGGTAAGGCAAACGGTGGCGCGCGAGTGGGCTGCAAATCTGTGAAACCGTACAAGAGAGAGAGAGAGACTCGCGCGCTGAGGAGTGTGACTGAGGCGGAGAGCGAGAGGGAGAAGGAGAGAGAGAGAGAGAGGAGGGATGAGAGAGACGGTAGAGGAGGAGATGGAGGAGAGAGAGAGAGAGGAGAGATGAGGCCGGAGTGGAGAGATGAGAGAGAGAGAGTAATAAGAGGGAGAGAGAAAGAGCAGAGAAAGATAGAGGAGAGAGAGAGGAGAGAAGATGAGAGAGAAGAGAGGTGAGGAGAGAGATAGAGAGAGAGAGAGAGAGAGAGAGAGAGAGAGAGACGAGAGAGAGAGAGGGAGAGGGGCGAGAGACGAGAGAAAGAATAGCCGATGAGGATGCGAGAAGAAAGCCGAGAGAGAAAGAGATAGCCTAGAGAAAGCGAGAGAGAAAAAAGAGAGGAGAGAGAAAAAGACGACTGAGAGAAAAAGATGGAGAGCGAGAGAGACGAGATAGTAGATAGTATAGAGAGCAGGAGAGAGAAGATGAGAGAGATGAGAGAGAGAGCGAGTAGCGAGAGATAGCGAAGAGGCGAGAGAGAGAAGAGAGAGAGAGAGAAGAGAGACTGCAGGAGAGAGAGAGAGGGAGAGAGAGAAGAGGGAGGAGGAACGAGAGAGAGAGAGAGAGATAGAGAGAGAGAGAGAGAGATGAGAGAAGAGATGAGAGAGAGAGTTGAGAGAGAGATAAGAGGAGAGAGAGAGAAAGAGAGACAGAAAGAGAGAGAGAGAGAGAAAGAGAGAGCAAGAAAGAGGGGGGAAAGGGAGAGTGAGAGAGATAGATTATTATAGACACAGAGAGAAAGAGAGAGAAGGGAGAGAGAGAGAGAGATAGACAGAGATGCGAAGCTTATTCCATCGGCCAAGACTGCAAGTGCCCCTGTGCGCATGATAATAGCTTCATATATAGGTGTAAGAGCAGTAGTGGTGCTCTAACGACGCTGCTTAGCGCACGCGCACGCCCATACATACTACGAATACGCGCGCACGCATGCACGCATGTACGCACGCAGGCAGGCACACGCACATGTACACACACACACGCGCGCGCGCGCACACGCACACACACGCACGCACACACACACACACACACACACACGCGCGCGCGCACGCATGCACGCATGTACACACGCAGGCAGGCACACGCACATGTACACACGCGCGCGCCAAAGGCACACACACGCGCAGTCACACGCACGCACGCACACACAAGCACGCACACGCACACGCACGCACGCATACCTGTGTATCTGACTGCGGATTTCCGACCTTCGCTCCACTAGAGCTTGCTTTACCTCAACTCAGCACACATAGATTCTTGCCACCGTTGCCTGACACACACCAAAAAATACCAGCCAACTTAAGAGGAGAAACGCAAGTTTCTGCATGCCCTTCCCCTACGTGGCGCGACCTTCTCCCTCTCTCTTGCTCTCACTCTCTCTCACACGCACTCTCGCTCTCTCATATGAAGGTCGAAGTACAGAGACAGTGCGGAGAAAAACGCTCCACGTGTATCGATTGCGCAAATGTTTCTAGAGCGTGTACACACAACACACACACACAACACACACACGCGACGCACGCACACACACACACCACGACACACACACACACCACGCACACACACCACTACGTCACCGCGGCACACACACACACACACACAGCACACACACCACACACACATACACACACACACACACACACACACACCACACACACACCACAACACACAAGCACGCACGCACGCAGCACGCACGCCACGCACGCGATGCACACGCTACGCCCACGCACACACGGCCGCGCGCCAACTCGCCTAAATTAATACGAACGGACTTATATGTTAGATATATATATTATATATATTATATATATAATATATTTGTGTGTATATTATATTCTTCGTCACTGACATCAGTAATGATATGCTACAGCTGCTGGTATAGCTGCTGATGAAGCTCCATCCAGCATAATTTAATTATTAATCCGAGCGCGCCCCCCCACCCCGCCACACGCAAAACTATGAGAATATTAAGCGAAGGGCCTCGAGCGTCCGGTGCGTAGCGTGAGCGTGCGTGCCGTCCCGCCCGCTTCGTTCGCTGCCCGCCCCGCATTCCGCACCCCGTTTCGCGAGAATTATTAACCGCCACGTTCGCCCCCTCTGAGCCCTGCCGGGGGGTCGCCTTGCCCACCATACGGGGGGGGGGTTGGGGGGCGCTGCGTTGCGTGGCGCGGACGGAGAGAATGATTAGGAACGAAGATAAAACAACTTTCGTTCATGCGGATGTACGGACGGACGGTACAGTGCGCGTTGCGTGCGAAGTCTACGTACCGTGCCACTGGGTTTATCTGTGTTTGGCCGAGACTGCAGGATTCGAGAGGGAGGGATGGACAAGGAGGGACGGATACGAGGAGGAAGGGACGTGAGGCGAGAAGGAAGGAGCTGCAGTGATTGTGATGAGGCAGGCAGAGGGAGCGAGGGAGAGAAGGAGGGAGGAAAAGGCTTAGCAGCCCAGGAGTGCATGTTTGTCAAACGTGTGGTCACGTGGTTATATGTATATGCAGCTAGAGGCATATGTATATGTATATGTATATGTATATGATATGTATATGTATATGGTATATGTATAATGTATATGTACATGTAATAGTGTATATTGTATAGTGGTACAGTAATAGTATATGTTAATATGCACACCGCGCACGCACGCACGCTCGCCTCGCACGCACGCACGCACGCACGGCACGCACCACGCACACACACACACACACACACACACACACACACACACACACATGCACGCATACATCCATTGCACTGCCACTGCTTACTTGCCACTCAAAACACAAGGCAAAACACACGGTGCGTCATTGCCATCGCTGTTGGCCACAATCCTTAATAGCTTCCTTCACCTCCTTCAGCTTACCTACTCCTCCTCTCCTTTCACTTCACCTTCACTTCCTTCACTCCTTCTAGACTCTCTCATGGGGGCAAACAAACAAACGGGAGGTCACGTCGCCGCAACGCCCTCGGTGCCTAGCGCAAATTTACAACGTGTCGCGTGCCGTCCGTCGCGCGCTGCGTTCGTTGCGTAGCCTGTGTGTGTGTAACACTTGTGTGATGTGTGTCTTGACGCGTGCGCTGCGTGCGTACGTGCGTGCGTGCGGTGCGTTTGAACTTGTGTGTTGTGCGTGCGTAGTGATGCGTGCGTGGCGGTGCGTGGCGTGCGTGCCACCGTGTGGTGTGACACTTGTTGTGTGCTGTGGTGTGTGTGTGTGGTGTGTGTGACTGTGTGTCTGTGATGTGGTGTGGGTGCTGGTGTGTGTGTGTGTGCCGGCCCCGCCCGCCCGGCCTCACGCTGTGTGTGTGTGTGTGTGCGCCCGTGCGCGCGCCGCGCGCGCTTGCGTGTGTCGTGTGTGTGGTGCTGTGTGTGTCGTGTGGCCTGTGCGCGCGTGCTGTGCGTATCCGTGCTGCGTGCGTGTGCGGTGAATGTTTGTTTTGTGTGTGTATGCTCTGTGTGCCGTGCCCGTGTGCGGCGCTTGGCTGTGTGGTGTGTGTGTGGCCAGACCCCGGTGTGTGCTGTTGTGGTGTTGTGTGTGTATTGTGTGCGTGCCGCTGCGCGCGCGTTGTGCTGTGTGTGGTGTGGCACCTGTGGTGCATGTGCATGTGGTTGTGTGTGTGTGCTGTGTGTGCGTGTGTGTGTGTGTGCTGTGTGCTGTGTGTGTGTGTGTGCAGCGCCGTGTGTGTGTGGTGTGTGTGATGTGTGTGTGTGGTGCCCCCGCTGTGTGCGTGCCGTCTTCTCCTGTGCATGTTGTTTGCCCGTGTGTGCGTCACCACGCCCGCGTGGTGCTACATGTGTCTGAGAGGAGAGGTGGCGGGGGGGGGTAATAGCTTATACCCACTGATCAGACATATACATAGCATCATAGATACTATATACACATATACTAGGATATAGATATAAGTACCATCATTACTAGACGCTCACCTATAACTAGGACGACCCGAGATCAGTGGCTTAGGTTACATGGAGGTAAAATCCATCGCCCGCCTAGCCCAGCGCTAGTGTCTATCCGCCGATGTTTGTGTTGTTGAGCGCCATATTGGTTTCCCAGAAAGTGTTACTGTGGTTAGCATTACAGATTCATGTATAATACTAGAGCACTCGGAGAGCCACCAGACCCTCCGCCAAGGCAGCCTGAATTCTCTCAATTGTAAATTTTTTTAATTAGATTATTAATTAATTAATAATTAATTGGCATCCGGATTTGTGCGAGCGTGCACTGGGCGAGACTGTGGTTTGCCCCTTAGCCTTGTGGTTGCGTGTTGTAAGTTACAGCAGCGCACCTAGCGGAAGTGAACCTGAAACTGCCATGTAACGACACAAACCCACAACCAACCACTCAAAGACACGCCCCCTGAAAACATAAACCTCCGAACACGACCACCATGCGAGAAAACAGTAAATGATAATGCATAATATCTTTAATAACATATCAATGCCAATGCGGTGTGGCCGGGCCCGCTCCATTAATTCTAGTACATAATATATATATATATACATACTACTACCTTGACTACGCCCAGCGCGCCCGGCCTATAACCCGCATCCCAGACCAGTAATCACATAGCCGACAGGAGTTCAACTTCAATAAACCACTGGGGGTGACAATTCCGTATTTACAAGCCCTAGTTACTACGATTTACTACGCGTAACTCAACCAACTTGAGCTCAAAAGCGTACACATACATTTCGTCTCAGCCACTTTCGCGCGCAAATTCGTTTCCTGTATACACCCGCAGATCCGGAGATACAGACTAAAACGTACGACACGATTCTCCACTTCTGTTCCAGCAAAACGAAAATCATTAACCCGCCCTTAACTTGAACCATAGGCAGCTACTGAGAGCGACTCTGCGCCCCACTTCTTGTTCCTCGCACCCGCATGCCTCGCCTTGGCTCGCCCTGGAAACTTTGCGAGTGTGCGGCTGTGCCGGCTGGCGTGCGGCATTGGCGG